>NW_015160911.1:91109-129604 GCF_001447785.1 Gekko japonicus
CTCCAGATGGCAGAGATCAGTTCCCCTGGAGAAAATGGTGGACTCTGTGGCAGTCAGGGCTTCAGAACACGGAAGAGGCTGCAGGTGTGTGTGTGTGTGGGGGAAATGGAAAGCTGAAGAGTGAGGGGGAAATAAAGGTGGGTTGATGATTGGCTGGGAAGGAGATAGTGTTGCCAACTCCAGGTGGGAAGTTCCTGGAGATTTGAGGGATCTCTTTCTAGAGCTCATATTTATTTCCACAATGGGCCTTATTCCTAGTGGTGTAATAAAGAAAACTTATCTTGTCAGTGTGGGAGAACCTCTTGATTTATGTTATTTACATTATCATAGACCACCTTTCTCTCATAGACTCAAGGCGGATTACACATAGTGTAGTGAAATGTAATAAAGAAATGTTATCTTGTCAGTGTGGGAAAACCTCTTGATTTATGTTATTTACATTATCATAGACCACCTTTCTCTCATAGACTCAAGGCGGATTACACATAGTGTAGTGAAATTCGAAAGTCTTGACAAAATTCCTGCTCTTACCCATGGAGTTGGAAGAAACTGTGGGGTTTTTTGGGGGGAGGGGTTGCAGTTGATAGCTGGTGTAGTCCTACTCCCTCAATGTGCAGATGTTATAACCAGTTTTGTGACCCATCTGTGCACTGCATCGCAACTGCCTCTTATGTTTGTGATATTCCCAGTCCTGTTTTCAAACCTAGAAAGAGTTATTTTGGTAGATTTAAAAACAAACAAAACTTCCAGTAGTTAATATATTGATATTAATGCTTGATATCCCATAATGGCATCTTCAGAAGAACATCCCTGCTGAATCAGACCAATGGTCCATCTTGTCCTTCTAGTCCAGCATCCTGTTTCACAGAGTGGCCAAGCAGTTGTCCTGGAGGCAGCACATTTTAAAATAAATAATTTTATTAGTTGTATATACGTTATAATTAACAAAGTGGTTTGTATGATAACAAAATCACAGTGCTTCAAAAATATTGTTTATAGTATGTTAGTCTAGTCAAATTCACCATATTCTGTAAAGCCATTCCAAGACTATGAGGCTGTCAGTACATTTCTAGTAAGTTGCAATGCATGTAGACACAGCCGTTATAGACTGAACACCACTCTCAACAGATTCTGTTGTCTTCTCGGTATAGGCAGCCTAAAGTTGAAAAAAACCTAGTAAATGTTATAATGAAGTAATCTATATAGATATAGCACAGTGTAATCCTAAACAGAAAAAAGTCAATGATTTAGGAAATACTTAGGGTTGTAGTTATAGAAAGCAATCCTTAACAGGTCCACCCAGAAGTAAGTCCCAGTTTATTCAGTGGAGCTTTCTCACAGGAAAAATATTTGTAGGAATGCAGTTGAAAGACACAGAGAGGGGAAAACAAACTTGACCCAAAAACTGGAATCAAGAACCAAAAGGGTAAGAAAGAAGTCTGATAAAGGGCCAGTATTAAAAATCTAGTTGAAACTTACAATATACAAAAATACATGTATTTATGAGAAAGACAGTTAAAAACATGTAAGGGCCCAATGACAGCCTTGTTAAAAAGTTAAAGTGGCCTAAACACAAGGGCCCATACACATGACCTGACATATTTCTGCCTAATTTGGACTTTCTTCAGAGGTCAAACAGTACTGAGGTAATCCACAACGGGACTTATTCCTAGTATGTTATACTTCAGTTTGCAATTAGGATCAATCACCAAAGAGGGGGAAAACTCCACTCACATGCTTTTCTTTTTATTGAATTGCTGTAGCCACAGAGCACCCCTATGGCACTATGAGGGATCCAAGACATGCATTTTGTTTGAAAGGAAATATAGAAATGTTACAGACAAATCCCAGGGCTCCAGTGCAGATAACTGTGCACGATTCTTTCTGCCACATAATACAATTCCTTGTTTGCAGGTTGGACATATGACATTCTACTAGAGGCATTATTATCACACACACACACCCTTTAAGGGAGCAGAGGCCCTGTGCCTTTCATAACTGCTTTACAGGCAAAAGTCAGCAGATGCGGTTTACTTCCTCGTTGTCATGGTTTTCCCCGGGTCATCTGCCCCCAGGTCAATGCTTTTGGGAAGTGTTTTTTTCCTGCTCCACAGCATCATCTTGGTCCATTTATGCACCTTCTCAAATCTACTTTGCTCCAAAGTTCTGGGAAAGATTGCAGTAAAGCCTGGGTGACTTTTGTGTAGGTGGGAAAATTTGGATTTTCTGGCCTACATGGCAGCCGTTTTCTCTGACCCTATCCCCACAGCAGCCATTTCCCTCCCTTGCCATGAAAGGAGTGGGATTTTTAAAATTGGCACTAGAAATAATTTTATTATTCTAATAACAGGCACAGTGGGTTCTCTGAACTTTCAGCTTTCAGTTATTTAAAGTAAGTCTCTAGCCCTTTTCCTTGCAGAGATATAACAGAAAAGATGTATCTTTGCTGGGTGTTAGTAACTTACCTTTTAAAATTAAAACTGGGAATTTAAAAAACCTGCAACACCTATAGTTACAGTGGTATATTAATATAATGATATTCTAGTGCTGATTGTTTTTAAAAATTGCAAAATCCCTAGTGATCTAGTGAAGGAAGGATAGCCACTTTGTGGGCCTGGAGCAGAAAAACTGCATGAAAACCTGCCATGCAGAAGCTCCATTGCTGCCGTGCCTTATCTGATGCTGCACCACCAAAGGGGAAGCTGCAAAATCCCATCCCGCGCAGACTGCACCTACATCTCCATGCTGTTCATTTCTGCCATTAAAAGGATACTAAGACAGAATGACTTTCCCACTGGATGCACCTGTAGACACTTGGACATAATTAGTCATTGGTGAGACTACCTGGCATATATCAGGAGAGACTTTGAACTCTCTCCTGATATATGCCAGGTAGGCATATCGATTGTAAGGAAGGGAAAGTGTATCTGCAGCACAAATGAGGCTGCCCAATATTGTGCTAGGGCAAAGTCCCTCCCTTGCTACCGCACATGATTTCAGTGCTGCACCTTGGGTTGCCAGTTCCCCCCCCCGGCCCCCAGTGAGGAATGGGGGGCACAGGGTGGCCAGATCCAGGCTGGGGAACTCCTGGAGATTTGCGGGTGGAGCCTGGGGAGGACAGGGGCCTCAGTGGGGTACAATGCCACAGAGTCCATCCTCCAAAGCATCCGTTTTCTCCAAGGGAGCTGAACTCTGTAGTCTGGAGGTGAGCTGTAATTCTGGGGGATCCCCAGGTCCAACCTGGAGGCTGGCATCCCTAGGCCCACACCCCAGGATCTCCAGCCGCCTCCTCAGCCCACACCCCCGAGATTCTCGAGGACAGGCTTGGGGCTTGCACCTTTCGCATCCCGGGGGCTTCACTGGTATGCCTAAAAGATACTGCTACCGAAGCAGACACAAGGTGAAAGAACCTCTTTTAAGTAACTTTAACCAGGCTTTGTAACAGCGCCTCCCACTCCGTCCTCAGCGCCCGTTCTTCCCTCCCCAACCCTAGACAGCCCCCTCCCAGTCCCTACCTTCTCCCCTTTCCTGAGCACCCGGCAGGGCCAAACCTCTGATGTGCCAAAAAGGGAGTTTTTGATCATTCCAAACATGTTCCACTACTTCAGCTGGGACAATCACACGCGCCACTCTTCCGGCCGAGCTTTGCTGCTTTGCACGTCGAGAGCGTCAGCTCCGCCTTCGTCCACTTGCTGAGAGGCCGCCCTTCCCCAGCGTGGGACGGGAGGGAGAGAGGGCAGTGGTGCCGCAGCTGGACCTCTTGGTCTCGGGCTAAGGCTGGGCCGTTCTCAGCTGCGGCGAGGAAGCAAAAGTTGCTAGCTCTGCTATTAAGAAGCATTCTAACAGGCAGAAATAAAACTTGTCGGGCGTTTCCTGGCTAGGAGGGAAAGAGATCATAGAAGCTTTGTTTGTTAAATGGCTGTGCAACAGGCAGCTATCAGGAGAGTAGGATCATTAAAAAAAAAACTTGGCAGATCAAAGCGTTACACTACTCACATAATCTGCCAATTCTATGTAGGAGCTAGCACGTAAAGGAAGAAAGTTCAATGACACTCACTTTATTTGCCTTGTCCGTTGCAGGCGCCTGGCTCCTAATTAGAATTCTGAGGAAGCAGAAGAGGAAGAGTTGGTTTTATATCCGCTTTCCCTTTTTCTCCCCACAACAGACACCCTGTGAGGTAGGTGGGGCTGAGAGAGCTCTGAGAGAACTGACTGACCCAAGGTCACCCAGCTGGCTTCATGTGGAGGAGTGGGGAATCAAACCCTGTTCTCCAGATTAGAGTCCGCGGCTCTTAACCACTACACCATCAAATTCAAGGGTGAAAAGTGATTGTTAAGGAAAGAGGGTTGGGCCTATGCAGCTGGGCCCCCAAACTGGAAAATGAGGGTTAGGCAAGGACAGAACCCTCTAAAAAGAGCAGGCATAAGGCATTCTGTGACTTGAGAATTTTGTGTTAGGTGTGTATGTTTGTGCAGAGGTAGATACCACCTTTGTAAGGACTGGGTAGTGTGAGCCAAAATGTGTGTTCTGTGGGGCTTTATAGGGCTTTTTTATGGAGCAAGAATGTCCGCAGATTACTCACATTTATGCATACTGCACATATTTAATGCCCCAGTAGAGATAATGTGAAGTGTCTGAAAGTGTTAATTTGGCAGACACCATTAGCAGCCATACCCTAGCAACGACAATTAGATGTAAGTAAATCCTGAACAATAGGAACACATGACAAAGACTATGATGAGATCAGTCAGAAACTTTCCTGGAACTTGCATGATTGGAATAAGGAGTATAATTCTTCTAAACTATATCTCATAATAAAACAGGTGACTCATAATCATGAAAAGCAACAAAATGAGGCCACCCACAGACTATGTGAGCATTGTACATATTTGAAGGGCTCATCGGATGTGCAGAAAAATATGTCTTTCTTAAATGGATTTGGGGAGGTATGGGATGTAGGCATTTGAGAGTCAGCTGGGAGGGGGGGAACCAGACAGAGGTGGGTTAATTGGCCTGTTGAAGCCCTTGAGTGCTTACAGAGTCAGGGAAGGTGGAATTTGGGTGCGTGTGTGTGGAGGGACTTTCCAAAACACTTATGCCATCTTGTGCATCCTTGCATGCCTTTGGTTTATCTTATAGTCTAATAGCCAGCTTTGGCCCTGGATAGCTAAATCTGCGGACTGGGGCCATGTGGAGGCTAAAGAGATTTTTGTGCACACTTGGGGAACTCTCCAAGTGTGCAGAAAAATCTTAAATAAAAAATAGATAGGGGGATTTAAATCCCCCCCAAATACAATTGTGTTGTCTAGGCTTGTGGAGGAGGATTCCAACCACTGCTCTGGGCCCAGCCGTGGTGGACACCGGCAGCTGCTGTGGGCCTGGCAGTGGAAGATGCTGGTAGCTGCTGCAGGCCCAGCCATGGTGGTGGACACCAGCAGCCACTGCAGGAACAGGCGCTGTGGTGGTGGCCACTGGCAGCAGCTGCTAGCCCAGCATTGTGGGATGCGGACGCCGGCAGCCGCTCCAGGTCCAAGCACTGTGGTGGCAGATGCCAGTAGCCGCTGCGGGCCCGGGGGGGGGGGGGGGGATACTGGTTGCCAGGCTCAGTGTTTGTTGTGGAGCCTGGAGCCTCACTGGCTCAGCAGTGGGGGGATATGGGGTCCCCCCCCCATGGGTCTCATGGGCTCATCGCTTGTCTTATATTTTAATAGCAAAGTTGGGATATCTTTGGATACTTAAATCGTGATTGGAGCTGTAAATAGGCAAGACAAATCCCCCCAGGTTTGCAGAAAAATGTGAAATCTGAAAAAAATAAATACATTAAGTGGTTTAAGAAATGTGAAAATGATAAAAGGAGCACCTGTAGCTTTAAGCAATGGACTCTCTAAGTGGCTGTTGCTAGGTAACCACAGTATTCTAGGCTTGGCTCTGTCAGTAAAAGGCAGAAGGAGGAGGGCCCTTCCCAGGCCTATTTTGGTCTTTGAGGGAGGAATCATTGGGGCCAGGCCTGAGCTAGGGTTGCCCGCTCCACATTGGGAAATTTGTGGAGATTTTGTTATAGAGTCTGAGGAAGGCAGGGCTTGCGGAGCAGAGAGGCCTCAGCTGAATGTAATGTCATAGAGTCCATCCTCCAAAACAGCTTATTTCTCTCTGTCATGGAAGTTCAGTTGTAATTCTGGGAGATCTCCAGGTCCTACTCTAGGCCTGGGCTGGAAGTAATCTCTGGGTGACTTGATACCACTTGACTAGGCTTGGCTGCTTGCTACTGTTCAACAGCAGCTACCCTATGAAAGCCAGTGTGGTGCAGCAGTTAGAGCTCCCGAGTAGGGTCTGGGAGGCCCAGATTCAAATCCTCATCTTGCTGTGGAAGCTCACTGGGTGATTTTGGACCAGTCACATACTTTCAGCCTAACCTACCTCACAGGGTTGTTGTGTGGATAAAAAGGAGGAGAGAATAATGTAAAATGTAAGGTCCCACCTCATATGTCCTTGAGGGTTCTCTGCCATGCAAGTGGGCCTGGCCTAGGGGCCAGCACCACACAACTGGGGCACAGATTTCCTAGGCAGATGCTGCCTTTGGGGGGGGGAAGCTTAAAAGAGAGGGATAGGTAAAGGTAGGTTGGCTGTTGGATGGGAAGGAGACAGGGTTGTTAACCAGATGTTAGGAAATTCTTAGAGATTTGGAAGGTGGAACCTTGAAAGGGACGGGTTTGAAGACGGGAGGAACCTCAGAGGGGTTACAGTGCCATAGACTCCACCATTCAAAGCAGCTATTTCCTCCAGGGGAACTAGGGTTGCCAACCTCCAGGCACAGGCTGGAGATCACCTGGAATTACAACTGCTGTCCATATAGAGATAAGTTCCCCTGGAGACAGTGGCTGCTTTGGAAGGTGGACTCATCTAGGCCAGGCTGCTTGCTACTCTTCATGAGCAGCCATCCTACGAAAGCCACTGTGATGTAGCAGTTAGAGCTTCAGAGTAGGGTCCGGGAGACCCAGGTTTGAATCCCCATCTTCCTGTGGAAGCTCACTGGGTGATTTGGGCCAGTCACATATTTTCAGACTAACCTACCTCGCCGGGTAATTGTCAGGAGAAAAAAAAGGAGGAGAGGAGAATAATGTAAGGTGCTTTGGTCCCCACTGTGGAGAACGATGGTGTCTAAATGTAGTAAATAAGTAATAAACATAGCTGAAGATGAGAGGCAGATAAAAGGTAGTTAGTGAATATCTGAGAAGGAGAGGACAAGGCAGGGAAAGGGGGAAGGATATGGGGGTTGACAGGAGGATGGAAAGAGGAAATGGTGTGGAGAGGGGGATACAGGGGAAAGTAAGGTGGCTCCCCACAAGTCCCTGAGGGTTCCATACCTTGCGAGTGGGCTTGGCCAACTGGCTAGCACCACACAACTGTACCATAGGTAGAGGCTGTTGGGGGAGAGAGAAACCTGAAGATAAAAGGGCAGATAAATGTAAGCTGGCTGTTAGGTGGGAAGGGCAGAAGGAATCAGGAAAAGGGGAGAGGCTATGGGGGCTTTCAGAAAAAGAAAAGAGGAAATAATGTGGGAGGGAGAAATGAGATGCTTCCCACAAGTCCCTGCTGGTTCTCACTTGTTCCTTCTTCTAATACCAAACAACATGGTCAAGTGTCTGTTATGAAGGCAGTGAAAGGAAACTGTTCACAAATAACTTTGCTGTTTCTGTATACTTGGGAGACATTCTAGGCATAAATTAAAAAGAAAAAACCCTACCCCTACAGAAGATTAAGCATGCTCCTTGCTATTGCAATATTGAGAACAGTTAAAGGGGAGGGGAGATAAAACAACCAGATGGGGGAAATTGGCCTGCTCAAGCCTTTAAACTTTTATAGCATCCTGGACCGGGAGATTTAGGGGCTGGTGCAATTTTCATAATAATTTACTGCCTACCCCTGTGATTTCTCTGAGCTTCCCAGCTTGTTTCCCATAAAGGTAGAATGTACAACTTCTTGAATACAGTTGTATGTGAATGCCAATATGTAATCTATTCACAGCTGTGTTATTTATACTTTATCGTGCCTTTAGATGGAGGAAAAGCCTATTAGTATGTATGCACATAGTGGGTATGCCTTGTGGGTATGCCTCCCACTGTTGCCCCCCCCAAGCACCAAGAAGACAGAGCATCACTTGCCCCAGAGCCCCTATCTATACCTTGTGGCGAATAGCCACTGATGGACCTCTGCTCCATATGCCTATCTAATTCCCTTTTGAAGCCGTCCATGCTTGTAGCCGCCACCACCTCCTGTGGCAGTGAATTCCATGTGTGAATCACTCTTTGGGTGAGGAAGTACTTCCTTTTATCCGTTCTAACCCGACCGCTCAGCAATTTCATGGAGTGCCTCATAGGAGTGGGAAACCTAGCACAAGTTCAGGTTTTTAAGTATGAAATCATGGAACAAGCTGAAGACCTGTTGGTGTTTATCCAGAGTCATGGAGGGTATGAGAAATGGATAATATTAGCAACAAGAAGATATAATGTATAACATGGAGCAGGTAACTGTACTTATGGTAACAAAAGCATTCGTTTTCTCTAAAGGAATCCCAGGAGATGCTGGCAATTTCCTTTTGTGTCAACGTATATTCTCTACAGCTTCATGCTGTGAATTTCACTAATCTTTTGAGAATATTCCTTGTAAAAGTGTAGTCCAAAAACAAGGGGAAAGCATACAAAAGGCACAAGGGCAGGAAACTGGCAAAAAAATTCTTTCATTTCTCCTTTAAAAAAAAAATGAAGGTTTGTGAACACACAAATCAGTGCATCATAGTTGTACCTTTTTTTCTTTTACAAACTGTATGATTTGAAAGCCCATTTCAGAATGCAAAATCAGAGATGCTCAAGTGCTGTGCAAACTGCCCCTCAAGCAACCCCATCAGTTTTAAATTCTGAACCAAGAAAGCTGAGAAGATATGCTCAAAATGCAGGTGCAGCTTGTCTTGACATGATTCAAGTTTATACTTTGTTTGGAGACTCCTCTTCCTTCACATATACAAGGAGTATAAAAGTTATGCATAATTGAAGAGTCTTGGGGATATATGGGTTGAGAAGCATTCCAGAAAGCAATAACTGAAGGGTTAAATAGGAATCACATTTTCCTGCACCTCCTTTTTTTGGGTAAACATTGGTTGAGTTGTGATCGAAGGCATAATGTGGGCATACCAAACTCTGAATCATCTGTGTGGCAAGGGGGAAAAGATATGGTATGAACTGAGCCCTCCCTGCAAACATTATTGTGAAACCTGTGAATGTGTATATGTGTCCAGTCTACCATAGATTGCCACCTATAAAGCCCTATGTGCTATTTCCCCACCACATAGCATCTCTTGCACATGCCACTCTGATCCACCGCAGGATCCACCCTTGCTGATAGTGGTAAGGGCCTACACAACTTTAGACAGAAAGACTGGGGGATTTTTATTGCTTTTTAAGAGAGACAAACTTTCAACCATGCCAAATCATAAGAAAACACAAACAAATGTTTGCCTACAGATATCTACTGCTCTTGAGGAAGACACCAGTAATATTGTACAAATTAGTCAGTCTAATATTGTGGTGTGTTACAAGGTTCACAGGAGAAGAAGCTGAATCTCCTCATTGGAAAGCAGCTAGTTCCTCTGAGTTTGTCTCCGTAAGTACATCCTTCTTCTCATGCGGGGTAGCCTCCTCAGCTGGATGCTGCTAAGCCTCTGGCCCCTCAGGGCTTTGTATCGAATGGGGAAAAGGGCCCTGCTCATGATGTTCAGTCGCTCATTCAGAGATGCCAGCCTCTTCTTAATGGAATGCACTTGCTTCAGGAGGTTGTCAATCGCCTCAGAGATAGGCCGCAGGCTGCAGTTAGAGAGAGGACAATGCTGACAATGTGTCTACAGGTCAGGGACTGTTATTGAAAGAAAGGTAAGCTGCAGCAGTTCACTGAAACTTCTCTCCATCAGTCTCCTGAGTCGTATTATGTGCCATAACTCTTATGATGACAAATACAAGCAGTGTGGGAGGGATGACTGAGAGAAGGATGATCCAAGACTTCCTGTAGGACTCTTAGTTATCAATCATTCCTACCCAGTGGCTCATCAAATCTCATTTGCACCCTGGACATTTTCAATACTGAAAATAAACATTCAGATCCACTGACATAAAATGCGTGTTGCACTTAAAGTGCCCAACATTGCAATGTGTGCTTAAAACATCATATGAATGTATATTTGAGCTGTGCCAATATAAATCCTCAAATTTGTCTACATAGATTTTGAACATTGGAACATGAGTTACATCATCTGAAAGGAGGTGAAAATCCATAAGCACCAAATAATATTTACTAAAATGTAAAGCACTATCAAGTCACAACTGACTTATGGTAATCCTGTTGGGTTTTCAAGGCAAGAGATGTTCAGAGGTGGTTTGCCATTGCCCACCTCTGTGTCACAGCCCTGGTGTTCCTTGGAGGTCTCTCATCCAAATACCAGCCAGGGCTGACCCTCCTTAGCTTCCAAGATCTGATGAGATTGGTTTAGCCTGGGCTATCCAGGTCAGAGCAAATATTAACTAAGCCGACTCATAATTTTATTCATAAAAGGATGTCAGTAGTAACCAAGAAGTTGAATCTCATGAAATGCAAAAAGGTAAGCCCCTGGTTCTACATGGAGACTCATAAACACTAATGATGATCACATTCAATCCCTATTCTTAGGAATTTCTCCTTAGTTATAGCCAGGGATCTATTCCACTATTGGACACAGATGCCTTCCAGTATAGTGGTAAACTAACTCTCAAGAACTATTTTGATAAGTAAATTTTACATGGTGAAAAATGTTGTTGCTTGGATCTCCAGAATAATTTGCCAGTGAAATAATTGGCCAGAATAATTGGCCAGTGCGATCTATGAAAGAGTAAAGATTACATTTTGGATTGCCTTCTGTGGTCGCATGCAGAACAATCTGATAAGGAAATTATCCACATACATGGTATCACTTTTTGTCAATAGCGTTCAGTGGTTCAGCATTGTATTTAATCAGTGACTTGTTTTTGTCTTGTCCCTTTTTTGGTCACTTTGTTTTAAAAAATGTCACATGGATGAAGATTAGAAAGAGGAAAACAGTACATGTCCTTGGAATGCGGTGCCTGAAGTGACTGCTTTATTTTTACTTCATGTTATGGGTGGCCTTCGCTTGCAGACAATAACAACTGTGTATGACCGTGTGCTAAACCATATATAAAAGAAGCTCTTAGCCCACATTGAGTCCTGCTGAAACTGTGAGGTTGTGGTTCCTAGTTTGTTTTTTGGTTTTTTAAATATGGTGGAATGTAACCTCTAAATAAATAAATAGAAGCAGGTTGTGAGAAAAAATGAAATGGTCATATAACACAGACGTTTTTATTGTTCTCAGTTATTGCTTGGTATGTGACTGTTCCTGCTGCTGCTGGTAGCAGGTGTTAGCCAACTGATAATTTTTCTGGTGGTAATATCTTCTGTTGTTATCTCATGATAAAAGTCCTCGGGAGAACATACCAAAATGAAAATTACTCTCTCTGTGTGTGTAGGCAATAAGGTAAAGAGGCAATAAGAGTCTCCCAATGTAACACTGTATGCTGTAGATGAAAGAAACACTCAGAGATGTATGAGGAAAAACATTTTCTCCCCTCCAGTAGGTCGATACTTGCATTAATTTCTTAATTAGGTAAAGCTACAGTGATGTGATTTTTCACCCCACCCTTTCTCCTCTTATTCCATTTGTGCTCTCCCACGGTGAGTTTTGTATGTATTGCAGCTTAGACAATACTACCATTTATTTTCCTTCACATCAGCCAGATGGTAGAATGTTGACTTTGGACTGAGGAGACTTGGGTTTGACACTCACTGGGAGACTGAGGGCCAGTCATTCTCTTTCTCTCTCAACCTAACCTACCTCAAAGTTGTGAGGAAACAATGGGATAGTCCATGTTAGCTGCTGGAGAATGAAACTTTTCAAAAATAGTCACAGTTTAAACAAAGGAAGCTATTCCTAAAACATGTTGAAAAATAAACTGCCTCCACTGAATTTGAGTGATAGTCACAGTGAAGGTTCTTCACTCTCTCTACAGTTAATGTAAGAAACTGGGCCTAAGACTTGGTGTGCCAGTTCTTAGGTAGGCCAATAGCCTTGTGTCATTCAGCAAGTCATTGCATTGTGGAAGCATCACAAAATGGATGCAGGCAGATCAGCTAGTGATATGGCAAAGTGCTTCACATATGTTATCTCAGTAATCCTTATATCCTTATATTACAGACTAGGAAGAAGGCTCGTTGTGGGACTCAAGAAAATGGGTGCTAGCTTGGCTGTCTGGGCGCAGGCCGCCGTCTCCATCCCCGCCCCCCCGGTGAAGCTGCCCACCCCCCGCGCGGTCGAGGCCCAGCGGGCCAAGGCGCCTAGCCTTGTCCTTCCCCTACCCCCCCGCCCGATCGAGGTCCCAGTGGGCCAAGCTGCCCAAGCTGCCCTGGCTCATCCCTATCCCTGCAATGGGTACCAGCTTGGCCGGCCGGCTGCAGGTCCACATCTCCTTTCCCAATGGGAGCCAGCTGCCCATGGCCCTGTCTGGGGCCTGCAGGCTGAGCAAGGGCCCCTGGCCCATCCGGCAGCTCGAAAGAAAGTTAGGGCAAAAGGCTGGTCGCCGCCTCTGTGGGCGGGACCATGGCAACAGAGGCAGCAACACAGCCAATGGAGAGGGACGCCGTGTGAGTGACACACCAGGGCGCCAACCAATTCCTGGGCATGTGGAACCTTCTAGAGAAGTGCCACCACCAAATGGCTTTTATAATATAGGGAGATGGGAGGTTTAGAGAAGTCATTGTGCTAGTCTCTGAACCCACTTGTAAAGATGAACCACCGCTGAAATAGTTCTAATCTAGCCACAATCTGTGCTTATTATAGATTTAGCATGATAATTGCTCCTGTATTAGCATCCCTTGTAAACGTTTATGCTTAGTTGTGCACTCACTTTGAAAGAATCTTTTTCACATGGGAGTATTTCATGCACACAACCAGCACTATAAATGTTGAAAAGTACAAGCAAGTGAAAATAAACCACACTGATATCTTTCCTTAGTCAAACCGACTTTTCCTTGTCTCTGTCAACTACATAAAAGGTTACTTCCTCTCATTTACTCATTGCAAATGAGAGGGATTTTCAAATCTATTTTGCCCTTTCCTCTCCAACCCCCCCCCCCATTGTTTTTTTCTTTTCCCAGCATTTCTGGGCAGCTGCTTCTGTTTAGAGAAGAGTCTTAATTATGTATAAGGATTTCTTGCTTTCTAGGGGAAGGGACTTTTTAAAATAGATCTTTACAGCTCCGATTTGCTAAGCAGTTAAAGTGAAGTAGTTGAATGCAAGTCAGTTTAGACCTTTGTGCAGGAGTCACAGACGTGGTTACTTAGAAGTAAAGCTCACTTAGTTTAGACTAGGGTTGCCAGGTTCTTCATGGCCACCAGCAGGGGATGGGGGGAAGGGTTCCCATAACCATGTTTGGAAACACCTGGAGATTTGGGGGTGGAGTCTGGGGAGGACAGGGACCTCAGTGGGGTACAATGCCATAGAGTCCATCCTCCAAAGCATCCATTTTCTCCCAGGGGACTGATTTAAATGCATTTAAATTTAAATTGTCTGGATGGTGGGATTTCTCTCATCTCTTTGGATACATGTTCCTTCACTTTTTTCCTGGTAGATACAAAGGTATCTACTAGGAATCACATAAAAAGTATGTTTGAATGGTTGTGAAAGTCACCATTTAGCAAAATAATAATAATAATGCTCAAAAATGCCTGTTGTAGTGAAGAACCCTTTAAGTATGATTGGCAGGGCCAGCCACATAGAATGTGTAATGTTTTGACTTAAATCATAGGGATATACAGATGGAGGCTTGGAAAGTTTTGAACCGGCAATGTAGCAGGTACTTAGCCAAAATAGCCAGGTGCTTTCCAAGCAGGGTGGATTATAGAGATTCTGGCAGGGAGGGCAAACTAGACATTGCATGCAGAGATATGTAATGTTTCCCAGATGACACTTGTAAATAGAAAAGTCACTTTCAGAAGGGTGATTGAGATATGAGAAGCGACAGAGCAGGGAGTACTTTTGTTGTTGAAGAAGAATTCCAAATGTTGGCAAAGCAACATGTGACTAATTCTTCAATCAGAAATGTCTGGCTACTTTAGATGTAAGCTTTGAACTACCCCCTAGGATATGAAAATTTTCTAGGCTATACCGGAGAAAGGGTAGAGAAAGGGATGCCGACTCCAGGCTGAGAAATTCCTGGAAATTTCGGGGTGGAGCTGGGGAAGGGTGGAGTTTGGGGTGGGGAATACCTCAGTGAGGTACACAAGAGTCTCCTCCCCCAGAGCAGCAATTTTCTCTAGGGCAACGAATGCCTGTATTCTGGAGATCCGTTGTCATTCTGGGAGGTATCCAGGCCCCACCTGGAGGTTGGTAACCTTAGGTGGAGAACAGGCTGTGTTTCTTAAGAACATAAGAGACACCAATGTTGGATCAGACCAAAGGCCCATCCAGTCCAACACTCTGTCACACAGTGGCCAGAAGGGAGGGGGGAGGAAATGGAAAACTGAAGTCAGAAGAGGAGATAAAGGTAGGTTAATGGGTGGCTGAGAAGGAGATAGGGTTGCCAATTCCAGGCTGGGAAATTCCTAGAAATGTGAGGGGTGGAGACTGGAGAGGGTGGGGTTTGAGAAGGGGGTGGGACCTCAGACAGGTACAGTGCCATAGACTCCACCATCCAAACCAGCCATTTCCTCCTGTAGAACCTTTGTTGCCAATCTCCAGGTGAGGGCTGGCGATCACTTATAAATACAACTGCTATCCAGAAGGGAGGGGGGAGGAGATGGAAAACTGAAGTCAGAAGGGGAGATAAAGGGAGGCTGATGGTTGGCTGGGAAGGAGATAGGGTTGCCAACTCCAGGCTGGGAAATTCCTAGAAATTTGAGGGGTGGAGACTGGAGAGGGTGGGGTTTGAGGAGGGGTGGGACCTCATACAGGTACAATGCCATAGATGTCACCCTCCAAACCAGCCATTTCCTCCTGAGGAACCATTGTTGCCAGTCTCCAGGTGCGGGCTGGAGTTCATTCAGAATTACAACTCCTCTCCAGGAGGGAGGGGGGGAGGAGATGGAAAACTGAAGTCAGAGGGGCAGATAAACGTAGGTTGATGGTTGGCTGGGAAGGAGATAGGGTTGCTACCTCCAGGTTGGGAAATTCCTGGAGATTTGAGGGGTGGAGCCTGGAACTGCTCTTCAGATGGTAGAGATCAGTTCCCCTGGAGAAAACAGTAAGCTCCATGTCATTATACCCTGCTGAGGTCACCACAGCAAATTGACGCTGAGTGCCCAAGGCCAGGGCACCTGCCTAGAGCCTCTTTCTAGAGTTCGTTGTATTTATTTCCACAACGGAGCTTATTCCTAGTAAATAAATAAATAAATAAAATATTTCCTGTGGTATTTTCCCAGAGCAACACCCCCCACCCCCCGTAACCTGCCCTGCAAGGGGAAAATACAGCTACCTTCATGCTTTCCCTGAAAGAGGCAAATAGTAGCTTTGATACAGAGGGAATGAGTCAGAGCAGCATGTGTGCATACATGGAAAAGGCGAGTGTGTGCATAGGTTGCCAGGTCTGGGTTGGGAAATACCTGGAGATTTTGGGGGTGGAGTATAGGGAAGGTGGGGTTTGGAAAGGGAACATACCTCAGCAGGGTATAATGTCATACACTCCACCTTCCAAAGCAGCCATTTTCACCAGGAAAACTGAACTCTATAGTCTGGAGACCAGCTGTAATTCTGGATTATCTCCCGCCAGTACCTGGAGGTTCAATCTGAAAAAAAGCAACCACTGTGAACCAAAACACTAAATATAATTAATAAAGTACGTGACAAAATTTTGTGTGTATTTTTTGATGTGAATGTTCTGTTTATATGTATTCAATATCATATTCATATACAAGTACCACATAATAGATGTCACTTCAATATTCTCAAAGCCACATACTGTAGTACAAATTTCATTTATAAAAGTCCATTTAAGCATCCATAAGATGAGAATAGCCCATTATCTTTTGAAGAATGAGAAAAGTTCATGTAAGGAGTTTGTTTGGATGAAGTTTCTGGATAAGTCGCTTGTTTGAGATTGAGATCTTCCTCATGTAAGTACTGAGAATCTAAAAATATTCATAAAAATAGGCTATTTATCTGATTATTTACTCAACCTTTTATGATACCAATAAATACTGCAATAGCCAACTGGCTTACTGAATCTCTTATGGTATATTCCACAGTTTTATAATGAGGCATCCATCAGTAAGTTTTATTCATTCATTCATTCATTCATTCATTCATTCATTCAATTTATACCCTGCCCTCCCTGCCAAAGCAGGCTCAGGGTATCATAAAAGATTGAGTAAATAATCAGAAAAATAGCCTATTTTTATTAATACTTTTTAGATTCTCAGTATTTACCTGAGGAAGATCTCAATCACAAAACGAGCAACTCATCCAGAAACCTCGTCCAAATGAACTCCTTACATGAACTTCTCTCATTCTTCAAAAGATAATGGGCTATTCTCATCTTATGGATGCTTGAATGGACTTTTATAAATGAAATTTGTACTACAGCATGTGGCTTTGAGAATATTGAAGTGACATCTATCTTGTGGTAATTGTATATGAATATGACATTTGAATACATATAAACAGAACATTCACAGCAAAAAATACACACAAAATGTTATTTTGTCACATACTTATAATTAATTATATTTAGGTTTTGGTTCACAGTGGTTTTTTTTTCCAGATTTATGCTTTTAACATTACCTGGAGATGCCAACCCTGTGCACGCACCTCCTTCTCCTTTGCATAATAGAGAAAGAGAAGAAAAGCTGCTGTGGTAGTTTTAAAGAGGAGGCTAAAGAAACAATTACAGCAGCTCTGCTTTTTAATTGCTTGAAAAGTGACCTTCTGCCCACCCCTGCTCTGGTGGAAGAAGGCCAGGCCTACATTTGTTTGGTCCTGGCCTAAATTCTTCTGCAAGCAAGCCTCTTCTTAGTAAAAGGAGGAATAAAAACAAAAGTATTGCCTGCAAGGAAGAAGACTGGTGGACCTTACATTGATACGTACCTGGATAGTTCTGGCAGTAGAGCGTTTGGGTGACTCAACAAAGAGTACTTCATCTGCCAGAAGATGCCATTTCCCCACTTCTCCAGCATGCATGTGATGCTCTTTAGGCCTTGAATGTTCACCCTGTCTGCTGTAATAACAGAAGTCCAGTGGGAATGAAAAAGAAAATGAGAAAAAGAAACTAAGCTCATTAGCCTGCTGTCTTAATTGTATCTGCTACTAAAATAAGATCTTTCAGGATTAAAGCACAAACAAAACTGTTCTGTGTGGGATTGCTGCTCAGGTGCAGATTCTGACACATTCAGTTTTTGAAAATGTTTGCTTTCATTTTTTCCCCTGAGGAAATGCCAGATTTCGTGCCCTTGTGGGAATGGGTGTAGTTTCTTGAAATGTGTGAGAGATGAAGATATTCAACAATCAAAAATTAGGGCTTTAGAAACACACCAAAATTTCCTTTTCCAGAAATTCAACAAAGATATTTTGATTCAGCATCAGTAGCACTGATTTTTATTATTATTATTGTTGTTGTTAGTATTAGTATTATCCATCCCAGCATGTGGGCAATGTACAGCAGAGGCACAGAGCCATAAATCAAATGTACAAGATAATAATATTGAAATATAACAAAAACAGAGTGACAAATTAAAAACCCAAGTTAAAAAGAAGTCCCAGATGGCATCCTTAAAAATTTCATCCCAGTTCTGGACTGCCTGACCACTTTCTGGGCAGGGGGAGAGGAAACACACCATCAGGATTAAAGGGAGGGGGAAAGGGAGAGGGTGCCAGCTATGATAGAAAACTGTTGCTGTCCTCAACCAAAAACCTGGCAGGGCATCTCTGCCTTGCAAGCCCTGCAGAATTGCATAAGATCCCACAGGGCCCTGGTGATATTGGGCAGAGAGTTCCATCAGGGTGGGGGCCCTAGCCCTGGTCGAGGACAGCCAGACATCTTTGGGGCCAGGAATAACCAGTAAGTTGTTATCTGCAGAGCATAAAGCTCTTCCAGGGACATATCAGAGGAGACAGTCCTGCAGATTCATTGGTCCCAGACCGCTAAAGCCCTTGAAGGTCAATACCAAAACCTTGAACCTGACTGGGTATTCCACTGGAAGCCAGTGTAACTGGTGCAGCACAGGTTGAATATGGGCTGTCTATGACATTCCTATCAGGACTTGCACCGCCGCATTCTGGATCTGCTGGAGTTTCTGGGTCAGTTTGAAGGGTAGGGCAGTGTAGAGTGAGTTGCAGTAGTCAAGCCTGGAGGTGACTGTTGCATGGATTACCGTGGCTAGAAAGGAACCAGTTGCTGAGCTTGGTGAAGATGGAAAAATGCTAGCCTGGGAATGTGCGTGACTTGGTTCTCCATAGTTAAGGAGGCATCCAAAATCATGCCCAAACTCCTGATGGATGGCACTGGTATCATTGGCACCCCATCAAGAGATGGAAGCCTGGATTCCAATCTTGAAGCTCCCCCCGCCCCCGCCACAGAACTTTCATCTTAGTTGGATTCAGTCTCAGCATGCTCTTTTTTAACCATCCCAACATGGCCTCCAGACCCTTCGCCAGATTTTGTGGGGTGGAAGGTGGGTGGCTGTCTAATAATAGATACAGCTGGGTGTCATCAGCATACTGGTGACACCCAAGTCTGAAACTCCGCGCCAGCTGGACAAGGGGACACATATAGAGGAAAAGGTGGAGTGCTGCAGGAAGATATGCTTGCTGTGGTGACTGCTGTTCTTGTGTTCACCAAGTTGGTAGAGATTGTTCTTCTTCAGCTTGGGGGCCAGGAAGTCCACATTTTTCAACAAGTAGGTTTGCCAGGTGCTCGCTAATGCCAGACAGACGCCTAGTAATTCATTCCCGTGTCTCCCAAAACTGATGTGCTCGGTGGGTGGAAGCAGGCTGGCAAAAGGGGCAGGGGAATCTTTGTCGTACATGATGAGCTCACTTCTGGCACAACCTGGGAGTACCTGCATTGCACCAGGGCGATGCTCGAGCACTCGCCCAGAAAGGCAGTCTCTTGACACTAAGCAAATGCAATGTCTTCCCTGGCTAATGTGACTTTGTACCACACGTGCAATGGGGGTGGGGTTACCAACCGTGGGTTGGGAAACTCTTGGAAATTTCAGGGTGAAGCCAGGGAACTGTGGAGTTTGGGGGAGGGAGCTCAGTAAGGATGTGATGCCTCCAAAGCTGCCCTTTTCTCCAGGGCAAATGGTCTCTGTGGTCTCTATCGTATGGAGATCAGCTGTAATTCTGAGACGACTCCCGGCCCCATCGCGAGGCTGGCAACTCAAGGGGGGAAACTTACAGTTTCTTTTCTCTGTGTGCTGTGGTTGCAAGCAAAGAGAGCCCTGGAGAAAATGGCAGCTTTGGAGGCATCACATCCCTGCCGAGCTTCTTCCCCAAACCCACCCCCACTCTGTCTTCCCCATCATGCATTCGCTATTGGCTTCATTGTAAAAAAACACATTACTTGCACGACTGCTCATCGTCTTCACAGCAGAGCCAACAGCAGCTCCGTGGGGCAGTCTGAGGACATGAAAACAGTGGGGAGCAGAAGCTACAGCAGTTTTCCCCTGTGCTCTGTGATCACAAACAGAAAGAAGCTGGTGTACATCTGGAAGGCACAGAACTCCCATTGCACTGTTAATCATGCAATTATAGTCCAAACAGCACTAATAAGTGGAAACACATTAGCTGGGGAAGACATTGCGTTTGCTTAGTGTCAAGCAATTGCATTTTGAGTACTGGGAAGATATGCTATCACTGCAGGGGGTAACCTATTGAGGAAAGACTTTAGGATCCACTACAACAAATCTGTAACAAGTACGCATATAACACTTAAAAACCTTTGGGGTCATTACACCAATTAGAATAGAAATATGATATGATGATACCATGGTTGCAATACCACCAATTACATCATGTGGCCCAAAGTAATAACCTCATTACTCAGTTAGACAGACCGCTAACGCCCTTTGAAAGACTGATTGGAAAAGACCTACAAGGAACTAAATGTCTTATTAAAATACTACATCGAATGTTAAATCAAAAATTATGGAGTACTATTACCTCACAACAAAAACTGTGGCACAGAGATTGCAATCAATGCTCCCTCTAAGCCATGGAGTCTTGTGAGCAAAAATTCTACTTTGTGAGCTACTGGCATTAAAGTTGTGAGCGAGCGATTTGGCTGCTGCATAAATTAGTTTGCTGTTTAGCCACCCTTCCTGAGCTAAGACAAAAAGGTGTGAGCCAGAGGCTAAAAAACTGTGAGCTAGCTCACACAAACTCAGCTTAGAGGGAACACTGAAATTTGCAATACCACCTTCACTGACATTCAGTGGTGCAAAATTTGGTTGTCTACTCTATACAACACATGTTCTTTGAATCTTATTGTAAAACTATAAATTATTTTCAAGGCGGTATATGACACCACAAAGATTATACTATTGCAAAGCCTACCCCCCCCCCCAAATGTTGGAAAGGTTGTGGGCTGGTGGGCTGGTGGGAATGTCCATGAATAAATGACTTTTGGAAATCTCTCTTACCAGTTATAGCAAAGATCATAGATCATCCCATCCCAAACACTCCAGAATCTCTCCTCTTAAATCACTGGGAAAACACTACATTAACTAAACTGAAAGCCAAGCTAGCTACTCTTGTTTTGATCGCTGCTAAAATCCTTATAACCCAAAACTGGAAAAAAAACCAAATCCCGACTATAAGCCAATGGTTTTGAAAAGTTTGGGACGTCATAGTAATGAACAAACTAACAATGTAATTGTTAATAACAGAGGGCTCAACAAAACAGCTTTATGGGAATATGGTATTTATTTTTTCAATATGTTACAACAAACAACAAAGCACCTAATGTGATACCTAAGAAATATATGGATTTTGCCTTTTATTGAATATATACAATGTATTTATGAAACTGAATGTTAAATTGATATAATGGTTGTTAAATGTTAATTATTTTTTAGTATACTGTTACATGCAATGTTCCCTCTAAACTGTGGAGTCCTGTGAGCAGAAATTCTACTTTGTGAGCTACTGGTATTAAAGTTGTGAGCGGGTGATTTGGCTGCTGCATAAATTAGTTTGCTCTGGAGCCATCCTTCCTGAGCAGAGACAAAAAGCTGTGAGCCGGAAGCTAAAATACTGTGAGCTAGCTCACACTAACTCAGCTTAGGGGGAACATTGGTTACATGTTGACATTTTTAATGTCATTTGAGACATACTTTATATTGGATTGGAAAATATATAAATAAAGAGTAACCCCTCCCCCCAAAAAAACCCTAGAGCCCCACCCAAAACAGAATGAAGCATGCAAAATATACATACACTTTAGATTTGTGTATGTGTGTGCGCGCACGTATGTATATATGGGGGTGGGAATACAGAAGCAGCACTACAGCTTAAGTTTCCTTTGGATAAGAGTGCATCAGAGACTTAAGGTGCTTTCGACGTGTATCTATGAATATATAAGCAGAGCATACATGGAAGCAAACATTTACTCCGACACCAGGCAGTAGACCAGTTAAGTCTTGTTCTGTTTTCCAGAGAGTAAGCTGTGTAGTAGCCCTCCTACCCCATGGGTGCATTCCAGTGAGCAGCTAACTCTAGCAGGACATTCTCTAGCAAGCTGTCTAGTCTGCCTCTCTCTTTCTGTCCCTGTCAGGTCCAGCTTCAGAACTGTAGTGCCCCTGACCCAAACTATATTTAAAAGTGCTACAGGGCCCAATTCTGGTCAGGACTGGCACAGGGGGAAGGCGGGAGACGAGGCACATGTTTTGCCCTGTTCTGTAGCCCGTCCCATGAGTGAGCTGGGGCTCCAGAATTTTTCTTACCCCTTCTTAGCAGCCCTAATAAAGTGACATTTTAGACAAAATTATAAAAGGCAGGAATTTATTCAAGCTTTTATAAGGAGCATTACCTTATGACAAATTATTAAGGTACAGGGTACCTTATGATAACTGCACTGGCCAAAATATTAACAGGTCCCTAGTCCCAAGAAACATACAAAGGACCCTCCAAATTCCCTATCTGATGCCTTACTGGCACTTCTTACCTCCGTCTCTGTAGTTCCATCCCTGAATTTCATTCAGAAACTCTTGACAGATACTGGTGGGCAGAAGATGGAAAAAGAGGAGAAGTGGAAGAGCACATTTGATAGGCAGTATCACAGCTTTCATCTTAAGTCTGCAAGAAAGAATAATAAAACCCATCCTTTGGTTTTTCTTACTTTCAGGCCTAATTGCAATATGCAGAAATAAAATGTGGTATAGTCCTGCAAACGTTTACAGCACTTTGTGCAGCAGATAAGAGCTGCATGTCTGACTACTGCCTTGTAGGTAAGATTTTTCTATCTATGGAACCAGACATTGTGTGTTGTTAATGTTTTTTGTGTTGTTACAAGGCTGGAAACCAAACAGAACTCAGAGGCATAATCTGTTGCTGAAATGTCATAATAGGATAATTATAAAATCTCATAATGAGATCAGAAAGAGGGAAAGATATGACAAAACATAAGGCTGACTTTTAAAAAAATGACCTGATATTCTGTGTTGATCCTGGATCCCCACCCCGAAATTTGTTAGAGCATTTGTTTGTAAAATTAAATTAAACTCCAAAGTGCTTGGAATATAATTTGCCCAATGTAGAGAGCAGACTAATCAGTCTATAATTGGAAGGGAGAGTGTGGTCACCTTTTTTATAAATTGGGACCACAATGGCATTAAGCCATGCTGCAGGAATATAACCCATTCTATCAATCAAAATAAAGAAGTGAGAAGGGCAGCCCACCAATCAGGGTCCAATTTTAACATTTCGGGGAGGATTGTATCTGGGCCAGAAGCCTTTCATGACTTCAGTTGACCAATTAAATCTACAATTTCATCCGGGGTCACTGAGGCCAATCGGGCAAGTCTTCTTGAGTGTACAGTCTGAAGGTTCAGCAACACAGAATGGGGCTTGATAAAACAAGGAGGAAAAATAGTGAAACCATGAATACGCAGGTATATCAGACATAGAAGGGGTTTCCACATAGGCACCAGAAACAATGGCTCTCTTTTTTTTTGGGAGTTATTTGAAATCATAGCTTGGTATAAATGGTCCCATTGGTTATTGATATGATCATTCCTCTTTTGTTTAATGCACATTTGTAGCTGTCTCTTAAGTTTATTCTATGAGGGGGTTAAATCACCAAAATCATGGTATTAGCTATGAACATTGGGCGATTTCACACTAGAGCTGCCTCGCGGCGCAGCTGCCATTTGCCCCGACACAAACATGTTAATTTCACACCCGAGGCTGCGGGGCTGCATTTGACCTGCGGCTTCGCCCGATTTCCTCTGCAGTTTCATGATCCTCAAAAACCAGGATCACGATACTGCAGAGGAAATCGGGCGAAGCCGCGAGTCAAAATGCAGCCCCGCAGCCTCGGGTGTGAAATTAACATGTTTGTGTCGGGGCAAATGGCGGCTGCGCCGCGAGGCAACTCTAGTGTGAAATCGCCCATTGTGTAATTGAGTTTTTAGCTCTCTGCATTCTCTGACAAACCATAGATGTAAAGATTTGTTGTCCCCTTTTTTAAAATTAGCGGGGTTTATGCACAATCATTTAGAAATATGAGAAATTAGCACATTATAAACTGACACACCTTGTCATTAGAGACTGTTGGAAGTACCTGATGCAATATCCCAGCACCTGAGCCTTCAGAAGCGAGTGACCACAGAGTTGCAGGCAGATAGGCAGACACCAAGCATCTTCCTGTTTACTGTCACTGAGAATCCCTTTGAAGTGTAGATCAACACTCTTTAGGGAAAAGCAGCTTCCTTCCATCTCCTCTCTCTCTCTTTTCCATGCACACAAGATGGAGATGCAGGATGCCGCAAATGGAGGTGGAGCCAGATTGTGCCAAGACTCCAGATTGACTGCAGCCTCTGTTAACTAAAGAAGGATCTGGATCACCAAAAACCAGTACCCTTCCTACAGGGACAACCCTTAATCAAGACCTAAGAAAAGATATGGTGGTATCCTGGGAATCATAAGCTTACTGTAGCACAGCAGGGGGGGCTGTTCAGTTATTGAACTGGACTAAGAAATGAAAGCAACTTTCTCTGAAAAGCACTCCCCTTGTTAATGCTATTGTAGCCCTGGATGATATAAGCTTTGCACTGTCAGTATGTGTGTGTGTGTGTGTAGATAGATAGATAGATAGATAGATAGATAGATAGATAGATAGATAGATAGATATGGAGCTGCGGTGGCTCAAGTGGTTAAGACGCTGAACTGCAGGCTGTGGAAGGTTGGTAGTTCAGCAGTTCAAGACCCGGGTGTCGCATGACGGAGTGAGCTCCCATCTCTAGCCCCAGCTCCTGCCAACCTAGCAGCATAGCCTCTCTGGCCTGGATCCTAACTATGTTTTCTGAAGACAGAAAGCACTTTTGCCTGTGGAGGAGAGAGAACAGTTTTTGTCAATTCATCCTCCCACTGCAGACCTTATCCCTCAACCCCCTATACTGTCCTCAGACGTCCATGATTCCTGGGACTGGATTCAGTTGGAGAAACATGGCAGTTGCAGGTGGAGGGTAAAGATCCAAACCTGTGGTGATTATGACCTCTATCTGCAACTGCCAATTAAGAGTCACAGGAACAGAAAATTACTAGTTTGTTGATCTTGTCTCACTAACCTTTTATAGCTTTTTGAGAGGGTGAACAAACATGTGGACAAGGGTGACCCAGTAGATGTTGTTTACCTAGACTTCCAGAAAGCTTTTGATAAAGTTCCACATCAAAGGCTCCTAAGTAAACTCAGCAGCCATAGGATAAGAGGACAAGTCCTTTTGTGGATTAAAAAACTGGTTAAGTAAAAGGAAACAGAGAGAGTATAAATGGGCAGTTTTCACAGTAGAAGGTAGTAAGCAGTAGGGTACTGTAGGGCTCAGTACTAGGTCCAGTGCTTTTTAACATGTTCATTAATGATTTGGAGTTTGGAGTAAGCAGTGAAGTGGCTAAGTTTGTAGATGACACTCAGTTGTTCAGGGCGGTGAGAACCAGGAAGGACTTGCCAAGGCTGGGTAAGTGGGCATCAATGTGGCAAATCACCTTATGGTATGATAAGATCCGGCAATTTTATGTTATGGAAAAGATAGCTTATAATAACATGCAAACTGATAATACTAAAAACAGGCACCATTTTTTAGCGGACTGGTATTCTCTATTAGAATACATGGTTTCAAATGATAAAATACCAAACAATGTTTATCCTATTGACTTGTTACGATTGTAACTTTGTTCATCTAATTATCTAATTTTAGGTTCAAAAATATGTTACTTTAGGAATTTTAATATACGATTTTGGAAACTGTCTGTAAGTTGGAAATTAAGTATTTTGTATATTGTATTATTGTTCTATGTACTGCTTCCTTTCTTTTGCTCAATAAAGTTGTTTAATTAAAAAAATGTGGCAAATGAGATTCAACGTGGACAAGTGCAACCTAATACACATTGAATATTGCCAGTGGTACCAGCTGTGGCCCTTTCTCAGGCCCATGACACTACTGATCTTCTCAGAGGATGCCAATGAAAGGAAACCCTACCAGGAAGATTTCCCCTTTCTCCTGACCTTGATCACTTTGAGTCCTTTCAAGAGAGCTATGATGAAAGAGATCTCTATCTAGGAATGGGGGAGGTGCAGGTATTTTGGTTAGTATACCACCTCCCTTGAAATTTTGAAGTCCATTCAGGAAGCGACAGAGAATGCCCTGGAGATACGTTAGGACCTTGGGCAGAGTATATGTAGAGAAAGTGAAAGGGGTTTCTGTGTATGTGTGTAAGAGAAGAATTCTTCATTGTTAATTTAGACTGAATAAGTTTGTACTCCCCCAGGTTTTGCAGGCTCTGGATGATGTTGATAGGCCAGTAGAACCAGAGGACTTCTTTATGGGGGAGCAGCTAAATAGACTTCTTCAAGTTAAAATGAATAATAAAGTTATATCAGTAAAATAACATCAGCATACATGGTGATACACAACGAAGTCTGTGTGACAACATCAGGTAACACCAACATCTTCTGGGCCACTTTCACTATTGCTTATGCCTGTTGAAGCACTCTGTGGCTTGTTAGATGGCGAGAGTGAAGACTTAGCCATGACACCGATTCAGTGACATTTGTCAGACAAGAGGTGGAGTGAAATTCCCCTTTAGGGGACTACTCAAGAGCCTGCT
Source organism: Gekko japonicus (assembly GCF_001447785.1). Lineage (NCBI taxonomy): Eukaryota > Metazoa > Chordata > Lepidosauria > Squamata > Gekkonidae > Gekko > Gekko japonicus. The sequence continues at coordinate 117,519 of NW_015160911.1, forward strand.
TTGGAAGGGAGGGCAGTGTATACATTGAATAAATAATAAATAAATATCACAGAGCCTTGTCTCCACCCTGAAGATGCAGAGCTATCTCCTGCTCTGAGGGACACACTGTATGAAGGCAAAGGGTGTTCCTTTGAACACTGTCAGTAATTGAAAGGAGATTGTAGAAGGATTTAAGACTATCCCTTAAGGGCTCAGAAATGAAAGCGCAGCGGCAGCAATACTAGCAGTCCTAACAATGGCAGTGAAAAGTTTTGTATTAAAATATCCCAGGCAATGCTATTAGCATTCTTTCTTTTATACCCACAAATCTTTTCTCATGCTACTATTTTGGTAGCTTTTGTGAAAAGAACTGTTATGTAAATATCCCTTTGTTAAGTCTCTGTCTCAAACCTTTAATGATTATCCTGACCCTGTTTTGGAGGATTTCTATGACCAAGGACCTTCTTCCAGAATAAGCTTATAATTCTAATATGTACTTGTAATAATGATTCTATAAAATGTATTTTAATTGAGTTTAAATGAAATCACCTCCTGCATCTGTTTATTTTATTTCTGGAGGATGATTTGGGAGTAAACAAAGAGAGACATTTCTTTCTAAACTCACACGAGTCACTTTACTGAGAAACAGTATCACAGTAATCATACATGCTTCAAGATGCATGTGTCTGGACCTGCTGAAATAGACTTGGGATGCACTTGGACACATTTGTCTTCTTGTTTTACAAATTGCAGTATCATTTGATCATTCCTTGTCATCAGAGTATCTCTTTTGAGTCTGCTTGAAAGGTCCTCCTTTACTGGAGTGATACAGAAAAAACATACAGTGACAGCTGTGTGATCATTAGGAGCTTTTAGTTGCCTGGGTTGAAATACAGTATTGTCAGCATTTCTTAAAGCATCATGAAAACTTTAGAGGAAGACTTCCAGTCTTGGCGGACTGATGGTGGCCATTTCCCCAGGGAACTCCTGGGGGGCGATCCGTGGACCAGCGCATTGAGAGGGGGCGCAAATGTCCGCACTCCCCTGGGACTCTTGCAATGAGTCCCTTGCCATGGGGCGCTGAGGGTCACCTCTCTGCAGGCATGCTGCCGGCAGATTGAGGCTTCCCTTTGCCCCGAAGGGAACAAAGCTCTTGTTCTCGAATGGGACTAAACTACGCACACTGGAACAAGCGCTTGGAGGTACAGCATTTAAATCCTTACCTGGTGATATCCGAGTGATCAGACATTGAAGAGTGAGTCTGTTAAAGCAAGAACACCAGAGAATGAGCGAGTCCCCTTTTACTAAAAGCGAGGGGGGGGGACTTCCCCCTGGAAAGAACAAATAAGTGAGTAAAGAAAAGCCTTGGTAGTGGGGACGGAGTCTTGAGTGGCAATAGACTCTATTATAGAGACTCCAGGAGTCAAATAAGCATTTGGGAAATTTCCGGGATTTTGGCAAATTTTGAAAAAAGTAAGCATGCTTAAAAATGGCGATCGGCATCTAGAAGCAGCAAGCGAGATACAAGCTTTCTTCAGGAAGTCGAAGAGCCTGGCCCATTTGACCAGGAACAACCATAGACTCTTTCACGCTGTATGTTAAGCCTTTGCCCCCTGCTGGCAAAAATGAGATACTTCACAAGAACTGTCTTATATACTGGCTGTTATTTCCAAGGGACTGTGTTAACATTGGAGAAGCAACTAGCCTTCGATCACAGGGACTCCCAATATTAAAGAGGATAGTCTAATGAATAGGTTTAAGTGGTGGGGCCTGTATGAAGATGACTAAGCGAAGCTGTAAGCGAAGAGTGTGCTATGGACATATCCGAAATAAGTCTGACAGGCAAAAGGGCAGATAGACTCTCCACAAGTTTGGCTTTTAAAAGCGATAAATGAAATTATCTCCAAGACTGAAGGCAAGAATTTAAGCGGATTACAGTCCTTGAAAAAGAAAAAGGGACTTTGTTCTGAGATGACCAGTTCTAGCTCCAGCAAGCCAATACCACAGGGAAAATGTTTAAGATGAATGAAGATAACAGTGTGGGAAGAGGGAAATACTGAGGGAAATATAATTATTAATTTGCTTTAAATGAAGGAGGGAAAAATAATTGTAAAATGAGATGCCACTGTTCTCTGAAATTTATGTTTAAGTGAACTAGCGATTATCCTGGAATGCTCTTTATATAGTCAGATTTGATGGTTTGTTACATAATCAACTATGATGATTGGCCACTCTCAATGTCAAGAAAAGCAATTTCCATATTGTTAAGCTAATACTTTTATAAACAATGTAAGACCTCCAACTCTTGGGTTTTCTTTACTTTCTCCCATAATTGTAGATCCCCTCCCTAATTTCATTGTAGTTTTTAGAAAATGCAAATTAAAAAATCCCCTACCGGGGGCAAAAAAGAAAATAAAAGAAAATTTTAGAGGAAGTCCGGCAGAGAAAAACAGCTCTTGGTAACTGTTGTCTGACAGGTATAGGGTAAGCCAGTGTTCTCTAGGAAGGCTGGAAAAGGTGCCCACTGACCACAAATCCTGCAGGTCATTGGATCATTTCTTCTTTAGAGAACCAATCACAGGGATGCTTGAACACTCACTAATTGTGCTCATGTCTTGTTCACCAGTCACAATCAAGCAGCCAGGTTTTTTTAGAAGATACAGCATGGCAAAGTTCTGCTTTCCCCTTCACCTTGCTGTGTAGCTGCTCCTCCCAGTAGGCAATTATTTAAACAGTTAAATCAGCCACCTTCATATAAATCAATCATAAATAAAATCTGTGTTTTTGGAAAAACAAACAAATCCTACAGTTCCACGTTCATAGTTCTCAGTAACATTAATGGCTGCCAAACATATGTATCAACTCTACATTGTCAATGACACATTTAGGCAAATAAGATGTTTCTCCTGTGATCTTTCTCTATAACTTTTTCAAAAACTACCTTCCCTTGGTATATCAGATGATATACCTTCTTTGCCTTTCCTTGGCATAAAGTGTATTTTCATTAAAGGCAAAGAAGGGCTGTCACTTCCCAATAAAAGTATTTCATTTTAACAGCATGTGACCAACATGGCAAATGCTCAGAGATGTTAATCTCTTTGTGAGCTATAATATCTTAACTGTGGGAGGTCAGGTTTTACACAGTACATGCTGAAGGAGGAAAAAAACACACCCTATCCTTGTCCAGCTTTTTATATCATGCTACACTCTGGTCAAAATATTACGATTAATCCACAGCTACTAGAAGTAATTCTATAATTTGGTTTCAGGACCATTATTCCTGTCCTTAACCACTCACCTGTGGCTCAAGTGGTTAAGACGCTGAACTGCAGGCTGTGGAAGGTCGGTAGTTCAGCAGTTCAAGACCCAGGGTGCCACATGACGGAGTGAGCTCCTGTCTCTAGTTCCAGTTCCTGCCAACCTAGCAGTTCGAAAGCAAGAAATTGCAAGTAGATAAATAGGTACCACTTCAGTGGGAAGGTAACAGCATTCCATGTGCCTCGGTGTTTAGTCATGCCGGCCACATGACCACGGAAACGTCTTCGGACTCGACTGGCTTTCGAGCAAGGGAAACCTTTACCTTTTATCCTCTCTTATTCCCATCTTTCAACCTCTGATTGGCAAATATAACTCCCATTTGTCAAAATCTTAACTCCCTCTTTCCCAACACTCAGCTGTGTCTGGTTGTTTCTAAGGATATTCGAATACTCATTGGTTTGGCTCATGTTCTGTTCTCTGGTACCAAAAAGGAATCTTGGCTCATCTGTGGCTGTGTGGCCAGGTTGCTTCACTGTATTCCTTCCTAACCGTGCAGTACGGAGCAATTGGGGTTTTTTGCGCATGCACATTGTCATGAAGCCTGATTTAGTCCACCCCCCCCCCTTACTGCATGACTGCTGCACTGAGCAGGCAATTGCTTAAGCACACAATTAAATCAGTCATAAATTATATATATCACTCTTAAATAATCTGCGGGGTTTTTTTCCTGTGATATATATGCATGCACAGACATCATTGTTCCTTTTTGAGAGTGTTAACTCTTTAAAAGTTTTTAGGTTTTCCGGCAAACCTGAGATTTTCTGCTAGATTTGCAGAAACGTTTACCTATGGGGAGGGGCCATGAGCCCAGGCTCACTACCCAGCATCTTGATGGACCAATGCTCTGATTCAGTATAAGGCAGCTTCATCATGTGTTTCTGTGTACCCTGGCTCTGGGTGTTCCAATTGTACAATGTTTTCGATCTGTACCATGGAATTGTACTTGCAAAATATATATAAAATATTATTTTCGTTTAAGGTTAAGAAAAATTTTCATAATATATCAATTGCATTTTTCTCAAATTATAAAATAAAGTTCAGAATTCCACAGCCAGATGCTATTCTTCCAGTAAGGTATGCACTGATTTTGTATGTATTTTCAAAATTGCTGAATAAATCACATTGTATTAAAGTAAGCTAATTAAAATAGTTGGCATAATACTGATAATGCCATACTCTGTACTATCTATATACTATTTCCCAAACTCTGTTCTCTGAGAAGATACTTATTTCCACCAACAGAGGGCTCACTTTCCCCCAACAGCTTTTTCTACAGACTTAGGGCACATTCTGGGTCTGCAGAAAAATCCAAAAAGTTAAAAATAAACTTGGGGAGAGTTGAATTACCTCCAATACCTTTTGAAATGGCCTACACAGGGATCTACTTCACGCATCAACAGTGAGAGATTAGAACATTGGGGGGGGGGCTTCTAACTGGTTCTGTCAGTAAAGGGGAAGGGGAATGGGCCTTTCCAAGCCTATTTTGGCCTTTGAGGGAGGAAGCCTTGGGGCCAGGCCTGACAAGGGTTGCCAGTGCCAGGCTGCAGAGTTCCTAGAGGTTTTGTGGTGGACTCTAAGGAGAGCTGGGTTTGGGGAATGGAGAGGCCTCAGCTGGGTATAATGCCACAGAGTCCACCCTCCAAAGCAGTCCTTTTCTCCAAGGAGATAGATCTCTGCTGTCTACAGTTTAGTTGTAATTCTGGGCAGTGTTCCCTCTAAGCTGAGTTAGTGTGAGTTAGCTCACAGTTTTGTAGCCTCCGGCTCACACATTTTTGTCTTAGCTCAGGAAGGATGGCTCAAGAGCAAACTAAATTATACAGTAGCCAAATTGCTTGCTCACAACTTTAATGCCAGTAGCTCACAAAGTAGAATTTTTGCTCACAAGACTCCATAGCTTAGAGGGAACATTGATTCTGGGGGGTCTCCAGGTCCTACTTGGAGGTTGGCAACCTTAGGCCTGGCAGCAGTCAAGGGTTGCCAGGTCTCCCCTGGCCACCGGCAGGGGATGGGTGGGGTAGTATTGCCAGATCCAGGCTGGGAAACTCCTGAAGATTTGGGGGTGGACCCTGCTGAGGACAGGGACCTCAGCGAGGTACAATGCCATAGAGTCCACCCTCCAAAGCATCCCTTTTCTCCACGGAAAGTTAGCTCTGTAGTCTGGAGATGAGCAGTAATTCCAGGGGATCCCCAGGTCCCACTTGGGGGCTGGCATCCCTAGGCAGCACCCTCTGGGTGACTTGATACTACCTAATTTGCATGACTCAACTAGGCCCAGCTGCTTGCTGCTGTTCATCAGCAGCCACCCTATGAAAGCCAGTCAGATTAGGGTCTGCGAGACCCTGGTTTAGATCCGCATTTTATGGTGGAAGCTGACTGGGTGGTTTTGGACCAGCCACACACTTTCAACCTGACCAACCTCACAGGGTTGTTGTGCAAATAAAAAGGAGGAGAGAATAATGTAAGCTGCTTTGGCACATAAAGGTAGGTTGGCTGTTGGGGGGGAAGGACATTGCATTGCCAAATCCAGGTTGGGAAATTCCTGAACATTTGAGGATTGGAACCTGGAGAGGGTAGGATTTGAGGAGGGGAGGAACTTTAGACTGGTATAATGCCATAGACCCCATCCTCCAAACCAGCCATTTCCTCCGTGAGAACTACTATTGCCAGCCTCCATGTGAGGGCTGGAGATCACCCAGAATTACAACTGCTGTCCAGGTGACAGAGATCAGTTCCCCTGGATAAAATCAGGGCCAGCTCACCCGCTAGGCGAACTAGGCATTCGCCTAGAGCGCGGGCCGGCCTGAGGGGCACCAAACAGTACCCAGCCACTCCCCCCACCAAAGCCCCCCTAGCACCCACCAAAAGCCTAGTGGCTTCCCTGACCGCTGGGTGATTGCCACCGCTACCGCTGCCTCTGAGACTCTTCTGACTGGCAGCTGGTTAACACACCAAAAGCCCACATGTCAGCACGCCAGCGGCCCACCTCAGCGCCCCTCTGCCCCCCGCCCCGCCCCAAACCCCTGGCATGCTACCCAGAAGCCCTGCTTCCTGCCTACCCGGTGGCCTGCCTCGCGTGCGCCTCAGTGCCCCTCTGGCCCCGCCCCCGCCAAAAGCCCCGGCACGCCGCCCAGACATCACACACAAGAGGTCATTCTGGCTCCCCCACCTCTCATTGGGGTCGGGGACTCTTTAAAAAGTTATGGCCACCGCCGCTGTTGGCGGCAGCTGCAATGGGGGCGGGGTGAAACGTTCCTCCGCCTCCCTGAGCTCCCGGGGTGGTGGCCTTGGACTCCTAGGGGCAAAATCCACCTCGGCGGCCAGGCCATGGGGGAGCCGGCATTAGTGCTGCTGCTGTGGCGGCGGGTCAGGGCTGCACGGAGAAGGAGGCTGCCGCTGCTGCGAACCCCCTGGTGGCGGCGGTGAAGTCAGGAAGGCGGTGAAGGCAGGCAGGAGGGAGCAACTGGCGGGGGGGAGGGAGTGTGTGGGCGTGTGGGGATGGACCCCCCAGGAGACCCCCCCTCCACTCCCCCCTCCAGGCCGGCCGGTGGCACCAACATGACTGGAGGCGCAGAGGCGATGCAGCACCTCCCAGTTTGGTGTAGTGGTTCAGTGCGCGGACTCTAATCGGGAGAACCGGGTTTGATTCCCCACTCCTCCACTTGCACCTGACTGGATGACCTTGGGCAAGCCATAGTTCTGATAAGAGCTGTTTCTGTCAGAGCTCTCTCAGCCCCACCTACCTCACAGGGTGTCTGTTGTGGGGAGGGGAAGGAGTTTGTAAGCCGCTCTGAGACACCTTTGGGTTGTGAAGGGCGGGGTATAAATCCAATCTCTTCTTCTTCTCTTCTCTTCTGCACAGTCCCCCCTCCCGTGCACGGCAGGCGCTGGCATCTGAGCCGGGGTGGGGGGGAGAGGAAGGTGTTACAGCGGGAGGAAGGCGCGGGGGGAGGCTCAGGCTTGTCTGCTGACTCCCAAGCAGGTTCCCCACTCGGTCCCAGGTGATCTAGTCCTTGGGACTAAGACCCCGGGGCGGGCGAGGCACTCCTGCGAGAACACTCTCCCCAATCACGGCTGGCAGCGCGTCCCCACCGCAGCTAAAACCACCTTCTTGCCCTCTCCGATGAATGCTTCCTTCTCGCTCCGCGCCAGAGACCGCCCTTGCTGAAGCCGAGGACGGAGCAGCCCACCCCACCCCCGCCAGCCAGCCCGTGGTCGCGGTGAAGGGTGCAAACGGCTGGTCCCCAAGGCGACTTCATTCTCTCCAGGTCCCGTCTGGTGGTTGGCAACCCCATAATTAGTGGGCACATGCGGGGGGCGGGCGCCAGAAGGTAGCCCCGCATAGGGCACAAACAAACCTCGGGCCGGCCCTGGATAAAATGGCTGCTTTGGAGGGTTGAGTCTATGGCATTATACCCTGCTGAGGCTGCCTGCCTCCACAAGCCTCACTGTCCCAAGGCTCCACCCTCAAATCTCCAGGAATTTCCCAACCTGGAGCTGGCAGCCATAAGGTGAATTGATCTCTGTAGCTGGGAAATCTGTTGTAATTCCCAGAGAGGTGCCACTGCTGCTGTGGAAGGAGAGGAAGCAGGTGAGTGGCTGGGAGCACAGCCATCACTGCTGCTGCTGCTGTGGGGGGTGGGTGGGGAAGCGGGCAGGAAGCTGAGAGAGTGATGGGGTTGGGGCAGAAAGAGAGAAAGAGTGATGAGGTGGGGAGGCAGAAAAACAAAGAGAATGAGGAGGAGGCAGAAAGAGAGAGGAAGTAACATGCATGGAGGAGAGATGGAGTAAGAAAGGGGGGCAGAATGGAGAAAGTGTGAGAGAGGGGGAGAGGCGAGGAAGCAAAGGTGTGAGGAATGGGGTAACCATCCCACAAGTTTCTTGGGGGTCTCCACTTGTTCTTTTCTTATGCTGTTCTTCTAACCAGGACTTTACAAAAAGGGCTGGTAGTATTCTTATTACTAAAACAATTAGTATGGTTAAAATTGAAATAATAAATATTCCTGCTATTTCAAGCCTGGCTAAATAAATGCTCATCTCCAGCCAAAATGAATAGATTGGATTTTTAAAAAACAAATGGGTATGAAAATGGAGAATGCTTGATATATCTTTTTATAAGATACAGTGACCATTAATTTTATTTTCTAACAATTTAAATCCTGACTGTCAGACAGAAAGTCATGTTTTATTGAAATTATGAGTATTTTCAGATTAATCTGTCAGTCCATCATGAGAGAACTGTTTGTCTGTTAACTAAAACATTATTTATTGGATTAATGACTGTCTACTGGATAAGAAAGCAACCACATTTTCTTTATATCAAGTTCTATGCTGTATTCTATGTAAAAAAAAGTATTTTCAGTGCAAAGTAAAGAATTATGTCAGTTACAAGCATCATTATCTCACCATCAGAAACTGATAAACTAAAAGAAAAAAAGATCATATTTGGGCCAATGCAGCAAACACACTTTATTACAAAAGTAGAAAGAAAAAAAAGTGGTGTTCTGATCCACTGCTGCTGGAGGATAATTTTATACTTCTTAAGCTTTGTGCTGCACTCTTAGAAGAAGAAGACGAGATTGGATTTATACCCCGCCCTTCACTACCCGAAGGTGTCTCAGAGCGCCTTACAATCTCCTTTCCCTTCCCCTCCCCACAACAGACACCCTGTGAGGTAGGTGGGGCTGAGAGAGCTCTGACAGAAACTGCTCTTTTTCAAGAACAGCTCTTATCAGAACCATGGCTTGCCCAAGGTCATCCAGCCAGGTGCAAGTGGAGGAGTGGGGAATCAAATCCAGTTCTCCCAGATTTAGCTCCATTGTGCCAAAAAGATTCAAAAGAAACCAATGCCAAACAAAGCAGAGATGCTTCATTCCAAAATATCCAGAGGGGCCACCCCACCCCATGCAACACTCCCCCCTTCTTGTCTATCTGTCTGTCTGTCCCATCATTCCAAGATTCTGTCACACTCTAAAGCAGTGGTTCCCAAAGTGGGCGGTGCCGTCCCTGGGGAGTTGTGGGATTACCTAGGGGGCACTAAGAGGCAAGGGAGCAGCAGGGGTAATGGTGCTGGAGGTGCCCCCCCCACAGATATATGTGACAAATTTCAAAAGTGGCCAACACTTTCAAGCATGTTTTGCAGTCCTTCATGACAAAACACTGATGCTTTGCATGCATCATACAACATTTCATTTTTGATCGCTTAGTCTGGAAAGCCACATACAATTGGTGAAGAACTCATCCTACCAGCAGTTAGTGACGTTCTGAGTACTGTTTTGCATAAGTCACCACACAATAAAATTAAGACAATTCCTCTCAGCAACAATTCAGTGCACATATGCATAGCTGAAAATAAGAGAGATACATTGTGCAACATACTAAGAACAACAGAATTTGCATTACAGCTGGATGAGTCAGCTTTACCAGGTGATGAATATACGTACATGAACCGGCCTTATACTGAATTGGACCCTTGGTCCATCAGAGTCAGTATTGTCTACTCAGACTGGCATCAGCTCTCCAGGGTCTCAGGCAGAGGTCTTTCACATCACCTACTGCCAGACCTTTTAACTGGAGATACCAGGGATTGAACTTGGGACCTTCTGCATGCAAAGCAGATGCTCTACCACTGAGCCACAGCCCCAGTGCTCTAAAGTGACCAAGCTTATGTGTGCTTTATAAAAGATGAAAGTTTGGCTCAAGAGTTGTTATTTGCACGTTGTGATGGGAATGAACTGGAGAAACATGGTTCAGTTCATGGTTTGTGGTGTGCCCCGTTCACAAATTATGGACCGTCATGAACTTCCCCCCATATGTGCCTCAGAGAGCCTTGCACTCTGCTGGTTGTCCCCAGCCCGAGGGACCAGGGACCAGGACCAGGGCCTTTTCTTCCCTAGCCCGGGCCTGGTGGAACAAGTTCCCATGTGATATCAGGGCCCTGCGGGACCTTTAATCATTATGCAAGACCTGTAAAACAGAGCTGTTCCACCAGGTCTTTGCGGCCTGGATTAAATGAACCTAGAGTCCAGTGGCACCAGTATTGATGCAGATTGTTTTTAAATGCTTGTTTTAATGTTTTATCTGATTATTTATTATTGTGTTGTGTGGCCGAATGGCCTACCTGTTGCCGTGATCTGCCCTGAGCCTGTTCGCAGTGAGGGAGGAATATAAATTTGAAAAATAAATAAATAAACTTTTAAGGACTAAGCAAACTGATTCATGATGCAGTTGACCCCCCAGTAGGATCTTCTTCTGATTTGAGGATCTTCTTCAGATGGAAATTCCAGATAGGGTGAAAAACTCCATTTTCAGGTACTGAGGAAGCTGGGGTAGTGGAGGAAGAATTAATTGAGCTACAAAATGGCACTGAGCTGAAGCCAAAGAAATTGTCCCAAGAGTTTTGGTTACAGAAGGAAATTTCTGAACACTGTCCAGCATTATAGACAGAGGTTAAGGCGCTCCTTGTTGCAATGCTGACATCATATTTGGTGGAACGTGGTTTTAGTGTAGTCTTCCAATTTTTCTCCAAGGAAAGAAATTGTCTCTAGATTACTGAAAGTGGGATTTAAGAATCCTGCTAAGTGACTTTAAACCAGGCACTGGGAAACTGGTAACACTTCATCAAGCCCATCCATTGCTTTAAGGATTTACTGAACAGTGAAGTAGCTAGAGGTAAATGTGGTGTCTGTGATTCTTGCTAAATGGCTTATCAGACTTTGAAAAGCTGGTAACGCTGGATCAAGTTCATCAATTTTGTTGAATTAATTAGACATAACATTTTAATTGGATTTTGAATAAATGTGCAATTGATTGTTTCTGTTTTGAAGGTTATTATTATCTTCCTTAGTGAGCTAGGGTTAGGCCCAAAATTTAGGAACCCCTGCTCTGAAGTGATCAAGAAATGGAATCTGGGACAGGACTCTATAGACAAGGCCCAAGGTGCACCCCTTCTTCATGCAGTGTTTAAACACAGTGGACACATGATGGGGAAAGGACTGGAACCAGGGGTGAAAGTAAGCTGGCACAGGCAGGTAGGGACTCGGGAATACCTGTAAGAAGGGGCTGAGACATTACTTCCGACCTTCTGCTTCAAGCTTCCTGAGAGAGATAATATCAGTGAGAAAAGTTACTTTAATCCCTGACTGGAACGGTCCATTCTGCCCCCTCCTGTCAGACCAGGTAGTCTTTTGTTACTTTAATGTTAAATACAAAACTATCATTTTCATGCCTATTTCCCTTGTTTTCAGTTGATAATGAGTGCCAAGGGGAAAGTGAGGAAGTCAATGGAGCCTGGTACCCCATATTTTTAATAGCTTATTGTTTTCTGTGGATCTTTCCTTCATCAAAGGACTTTGAGGCATATTATTGGTGTACAGAGACCTGGTTCCTCAATTTACCCACTTACTTCCACTAGCTTCTGAGCTGAGGACAGAGGAAGCATTGATAGGCAAACTGGTCGAGTCAGATATGATTCTCACAACCCTGAAAAAGACCTGAAATTCCTGTATTGGCTGAGGACGGAGGCATAGAAAAGAAGTGCTGTGTGACTGTTTCCCTGGCGTGCACAGTTTTGCAGGAAACAGACACTATGAGAGCTTCTATGAATTGGATAGTAATTGTATTATTTTGCCTTTTGTTCAGGGGGTCTTTTGGGGCTGGAGCACAGCGGAGCACTCTGAAGCAGAAGCGCTGGGGACAGGGGGAGGTGCGGAGAGCCCCGCAGCTGGCTTCCCCGGCCCATGCCGAAGCGGTAAGTAAGAGATTCGTGGGGGTGGCGGGGGCTTGATGGGGGT
>NW_015160911.1:129623-133381 GCF_001447785.1 Gekko japonicus
TTCCTTCCTTCCTTCCTTCCTTCCTTCCTTCCTTCCTTCCTTCCTTCCTTCCTTCCTTCCTCTCTTTTCCTCCTTTCCTTTTCTCTTTCTTTCATCCCCTCATTTCCTTCTCTCATTTTCCCCTTTCCCTCGTTCTTCCCTTCTCTCTCTCTTTCTTTCCCGCCTTCTGATCTTCTCTTTTTTCCTCCTTTCCCTCTTTACCTCCTTCCCTTCTCTCTTTCTTTCAATCCTTTCCTTCTCTTTCTTTCCCTCTTTCCTTCTCACTTTTTAACCCCTCTTTCCTTCCTTCCTTCCTTCTTTCCTTCCTTCTTTCTTTTTATTTCTTTCCATCTTTCCTTCTTTCTTTCCTTCTCTCTACTCTCTCTCTTTCCTTCCCTCTTTCCTCTTTCTGTGGCCCAACTCTTTGCTCCACCCCCCCGCAGGCCAGCTGGAAAAGGGAAGGGGAGGCTTTTGAAGATGCCTTCACCCCTGCTTACCCTTCTGACATCACTTCCGGTGATGTCAGGGGGAGTGGCATATGCTAATAGACTAGTAGCTCATTAGCATACCGTATGCTAATGAGCTCCTGCAGCTCTTTTTCTACGAAAAGACCCCTGCTTTTGTTAAATGAGGGATTATTGTTTTCTTGCTTCACTAATAATGAATCAGGCTTATTGGCAGAGACTGATCAGATTTAAAATCAAGTTATTAACCTAAAATCAAGTTGCTCATCAGATAAATGAGAATGCATGCATTCCAAATAGTTATGACACAGAATTCATGTGTCAACTGCTTGGCTTTGTAGTAAAGTCTGAGAAAATTAAATTACCTATCCAGTGAAATATGACCCTCGTCTCTTAATAGCTTGGGAAGAGTTCCAACCCATCTCCTTCATATCCCTAAGACCTACTGGGAGTTGGCCCACATATGAATATTGTATTATATATTGTTATCGACTTGTCCTATATTTGTTCATTATTCCAAGCCAGGGTAACAACACTATGGAATATTAAAACTAGACATACTTTTAAAGAGACAAATAGTCTAATCTTACAGTTGTTTAAGGAGAAATAAGTTCAGCTGGGTTCAATGAACATTTTCAAACGGAGAGTTTTAAATTATACATTTTCAAATAAGCAATAATGACAATGGGGCACTTGCATGCATGCATGCCCCTCCCCCCTCACTAGTATCAGTTGTCCTATACTCCAGCACTGTATTTTATTTGTAGTATATTGTATTATATTTCTATCCCTCTTGTATTATACTTCTATCCTAGAAGCCCTGACCTGGAAAGCCCAGGCTAGCCCGATCCTTTCAGATCTCAGAAGCTAAGCAGGATCAGCCTTGGCTAGTATTTGGAAAGGCACCCACGAAGGAATACCTGGGCTGCGACGCAGAGGCAGGCCATGGCAACCACCTCTGAAACATCTCTTGACTTAAAAACAAGTCTAGCTTGCCACCTAGTGGTGCATAAAAAAGATCTAGAACTTCTGACTGCCAGACAGTGTTAGGATCTCCTGGTTATTCTGTGCACAATGCCATACAATAATAATTACTGTAATTATTATTCTATTCACAGATGATAAATACAGAAGAACAGCAGGGAAATAAAGGGGGGTGAAAGGTGGTAATAAGGTGATCATCTACTCAAGAGGTCACCAAATTTAGGAAGTCAGACCATTTAAAGGTCCTCATGGTTGCTGTGAAACTCGACACACTTGCTTGAAAGTAAGTTCCATTGTAATCAGCAGGACTTCCAAATCAGCATCTGATCAAGCCGAAAAGGTAGATTGTGAATATTTAAAATATTACACAAATATTTAGGGTTGTGTTGTAAACATGCTTTGAATGCAGTGCATCCAGATTGATGTTCCTCATTATTTGTGTATCTTTTTTTTAGGATGCAAATTTGCAAACTAAAACTGAGAGTGTGCCGGCCTCTTGCTAGTTTCCATGGGTCTGGAGGCTCAGGATTTAATGGGACTTAAGGGCCAAACCACATGCTTGGGTTTTTAACAAGTTAGGCCCTGGTTATCCAGACCCAGCTTGGGTTCCCCACTGCCACACAGCAGCTGCAAACAATGGCATTTAAAAGATAAAGGAGAGCACAAAGGGGTTTGGGACACTATCACGGGGGAAGAAGATTCCCTGTCTCTCCCCTCCCCCAGCCATTTCCCTGTGTCGAAACACTGCGAGGTGGGGGGGGTTATTTCCCCATTGTTGCTGTTCTGCGTGCACAGAATACTCCATGTGGAGTAGTGAAAATGGGGGAATAACTCCCCCACAGCTATGGCATTTTGAGCCTGTTTAGGCTCCCCTTTATTTTCAAAAAAGCCATTCTCTACGGCTGCTGTGTGGTTGCAGGGAACCCACATTCACGGTGCTTTTAGTGAAGCGAGATTCAAGGAGGGAGTCACTCTGAGCGAGGGTGCACTTGCTCTGTCTTTCCCTGGGACTGGGGAAGGACACGCAGAGCAGAAGCCTTGATATGCAAGCAGATTTAAGTGCCAGTGCCCTTCCTTTAAGGAGTTAAGAATGGAGCAGGCTCAACACTACAGGTTGTGCACTTTTCAAAGTGGAAAACTGATGCAGGTTTAGGGGACTCCCCACCCCCTGCAGGATTTGGGGGCCCACCTCCCGCCTACCTAGCCCCAGACACTATTCCACAAACATATGGTTTGTCTGTAGAACTTCAAACAAAGTACAGAAGAAATTTCCCATGGACATGCCCCTTAGTTTCAGATGAATTGTTGCAGATGTTATACTTTTATATTCTGCATTAGCCTAATGCAGTGATGGCGAACCTTTTAGAGACTGAGTGCCCAAACTGCGACCCAAAACCCACTTATTTACCGCAAAGTGCCAACACGGCAATTTAAGCTGAATACTGAGGTTTTACTTTAGAAAAAACAACTCATACATTAACTTAAGATGATCCAAACAAAGTAAGGAAAGCAATCCCAAATGCTTTCATTTACTTAAAATTATTTGGCAGAGAATTTGACACTTTAATGATGGTCTGGGCCTGGCTGGGGCGATGGCACGCGTGCCCACAGAGAGGGCTCTGAGTGCCACCTCTGGCACCCGTGCCATAGGTTCACCACCACTGGCCTAATGTATAAGAATGGTATTAATAACATTATTGCACAATATAAAAAATAGTTTCCTGTCCAAGGATCACAAGGCATATTAGTCACAAGAGGGTAGGGTTGCCGGTTCTGGGTTGGGAAATATTGGGTGATTTTGGGAGTGTGGAGCCTGAGGAAGACAGGGTTTGGGAAGGGGAGGGACTTCAGGCGGGTATAAGGCCATAGAGTCCACCTTCCATAGCAGCCATTTCCTCCCCAGGGTAGGGTTGCCGGTTCTGGGTTGGGAAATATTGGGTGATTTTGGGAGTGTGGAGCCTGAGGAAGACAGGGTTTGGGAAGGGGAGGGACTTCAGGCGGGTATAAGGCCATAGAGTCCACCTTCCATAGCAGCCATTTCCTCCCCAGGTGAACTGATCTCTCTCACCTGGAGATTAGTTGTAAGGGGGGAGATCTCCAACCACTGTCTGGAGGTTTGGCAACCTTGTAAGAGGGCAAAGCAGGAGGAGTAACAGTTTAAAAAGAAACACCAGAATACTTTAATTTGTAAATGCACATACACATGAGAACCTGCTCTTTATGACCATGGCATCTTTTTGATGTTTAATGGACATTCACCTGCCGATGAAAACAGAAAGGGGAAAAAACCTGGTGTGGTACAGTGGCTAAAATGCTGTTTTTTTAAGAGCT
>NW_015160911.1:133438-160038 GCF_001447785.1 Gekko japonicus
AGAGCCTATGTGAGCTTGGACGATTGCTGCAGGAGGCGAGGGAGGGGTGAAACTACACGGGGGCGGGAATCATTTCCCCTTTTTTGCTGCTCCACAGGCACAGAATACACAGAGCAGCAAAAATGGGGAAATAATAACTCTTCCACCCCGTGCCAATTTAATGTGGGGAAATGACCGGGGGAGGGAGGCAGGAGTCCTTTGTTCACCCGAGGCAGTGTTCCATCCAAGCCTAAATGGGCTTTCCTTTATTTTTGCAACGGGAATTCCCCACAGCTACTGTGTGGCTGCAGGGGAGGAAAGCAGCACTTCTAGTTTGGCCCTTAGGACCGGGGAGACCCGTGTTTAAATCCCCACTCAGTCAGCCACAAAGCTCACTTGGGCCTAGAGCCACCAATTCCAGGTTGGGAAATTCCTGGAGATTTGGAAATGGAGCCTGAGGAGGGTGTGGTTTGGTCTGGGGAAGGTCTTCAGCAGGGCTAGGGCTGCCAAATCCCCCCGGGGGGCGGAAAAACACCCACCCCAGAGGCCCGTTCCCTGAACCCCAGAACCCCGCCCCAGCGTGCACGTCACAGGGAAGTGACGTTATGACGCCGGGCACGCTGGGGGCGGGGCCACGGCCATACAAGGGAAAACTCTATGGTTTTCCCTTGTATGGTCATGGACACGCCCCCTGCGTGCCCGGCGTCATGACATCACTTCCCTGTGACGTGCATGTGGCGCGCACGCGCCGGGAGCCAAACTGGAGTCCCCCTCTGGAAGGGTAAGTGCCAGTTGGCAACCCTAAGCAGGGCCTAATGCCACTGAGTCCACCCTCCAAAGCAGACGTTTTCTTTGTGCAGAGAGGTGATCTCTGTGGTCTGAAGATCACTTGTGATTCCAGGAGAACTCCAAGCCCCTCCTGGAAGTTGGCAACCCTGCTTAGGCCACTTTTGTCTCAGCCTGACCCACCTCATACACTGTTGTGAGAACGGAGGAGGAGCGAGCCATGGATGGTGCCCTGAGGTCTTTGGAAGAATGGTAGGATAAACATGTATAATACATACCGTATTTCTCACTGTAAATTGCCAACCGTGATCCCTCCAAGCTGAATTGGTGTGAGCTAGCTGACAGTTTTTTAGCCTCCGGCTCACACATTTTTGTCTTGGCTCAGAAGGATGGCTCCAGAGCAAACTAACTGATGCAGCAGCCAAATCGCTCACTCACAACCTTAATGCCAGTAGCTCACAAAGTAGAATTTTTGCTCACAAGACTCCACGGCTTAGAAGGGAGCATTGGTTGCAAAATGTCAAAATATTCGTGGCCCCCTATTTCAATAGTGACAATGTCCTCATTGACTTTCCCTATAATTCTTATTAATAATGCGTATTATTACATCTCCTCCTTTAGAATTAATTTGGTATTGAAAATGTCTGATTAGCCATTCCCAATAGAAAAGAACCAATGTCCTTCAAAATGCTGTAACTGGAGCACAAATCTCTTAGCTCAAATACACCCAAAAGAATGGTGTCAGCTTCACTGCTTGCCAGGTCCTATGAGACTAGGGAACTTTTATCTTTCTCAATGTATGATGTTAAAGGATGCAGTAAATCACCACACATCTGAGGAATGAAGATCTAACCTTCTTGATCACAAGCTCTAGAAAACATCAACAAGAAAATATAATCAAGAAAACTGAAACAGAAGGCACAGATGTTTCCTTTACTGGGCCTTCTTTCTGTCTCTCTCTCTCTCATACACACACTTTCCCTATCATCATATTTTGAAGTCGTTTTATTTTTTGATATGCAACCTTTTAATCTTTGTTTCAGCACTAGCATTGTTTATAACATAAGAACATAAAAGGGTTGCCAGGTCTGGGTTGGAAAATACCTGGAGACTTTGGGAGTGGATCTGGGAGAGGGCGGGGTTTGGGGAGGGGAGGGGCCTCAGCATAGTACAGTGTCGTAGAGTCCGCCCTTCAAAGCAGCCATTTTCTCCAGGGGAGCTGATCTCTGTCAGATGGAGATCAGTTGTAAAAGCAGGAGATCCACAGGACCCACCTGGAGGCTGGCAACCCTAGAACATAAGCACGTAAGAGAAGCCATGTTGTATCAGGCCATGGCCCATCCAGTCGAACACTCTGTGTCACACAGTGGCCCAAACCAAGGTACCATCAGCAGGTCCACCAGCAGGGCCAGAACTCCAGAAGCCCTCCCACAGTTGCCCCCTAAGAATACAGAATAAGAATACAGAGCATCACTGCCCCAGACATAGTGTTCCGTCTATTCCTTGTGGCTAATAGCCACTGATGGACCTCTGCTCTATATGTTTATCTGTAAAGTAGTGGAGTTCCAGGCGTAGTATAGTGAAATCAGCTCACATTTATTGATTACATTGGAATGAAAAGAGATAACCAGTACGAGGCCGGCTTACATTCATGCACACACTCACACCCAACACCCCCCCCCCAATCCCCGTGATAGGTTCTATATACATGGCCCAGGTAATGATAGGTTCTCTTCAGGATCCGAGCATTCCCATTGGTCCTCGCTAGGATCCGCGGTGGATATTGTTCTAGACCCGAAGGTCTGTAAGTCCGGTAGACCTCATGGCCAGGTGCATGCAGTCACAGCCATCTTAATACATAACATTATCCAATCCCCTCTCGAAGCTGTCTATACTTGTAGCTGCCACCCTGCGGCAGTGAATTCCACATGTTGGTTACTCTTTGGGTGAAGAAGTACTTCCTTTTATCTGCTCTAAGCCTACTGCTCATTAATTTCAATGAGTGCCCACGAGTTTTGGTATTGTGAGAAAGGGAGAAAAGCGCATCTTTCTCTGCCTTCTCTATCCCATGCATAATCTTGTAAACCTCTATCATGTCATCCCTCAATTGTTGTTTCTCCAGGCTAAAAAGCCCTAATTTCTTTAACCTTTTTTCATATGGAAAGTGTTCCATCCCCTTAATCATTTTAGTTGCCCTTTTCTGCACTTTTACCAATGATATCTCTTCTGAGGTGTGGTTACAAAAACTGTACACAGTATTCCAAATGAGACTGCACCATAGATTTATACAAGGGCATTATGATCCTGGCTGATTTGTTTTCAGTCCCCTTCCTAATAATCCCCACCATAGCATTTGCCTTTTTTTATTGCAGTTGCACACTGACTCGACATCTTCAATGAGTTATCTACCAAGACTCCAAGATCTCTCTCCTGGTCAGTTACCACCAGTTTGGACCCCTTCAATGTATATTTATAGTTAGGATTTTTGGCTCCAATGTGTATTAGGTTGCACTTGTCCACGTTGAATCTCATTTGCCACATTTTTTTAATTAAACAACTTTATTGAGCAAAAGAAAGGAAGCAGTACATAGAACAATAATACAATATACAAAATACTTAATTTCCAACTTACAGACAGTTTCCAAAATCGTATATTAAAATTCCTAAAGTAACATATTTTTGAACCTAAAATTAGATAATTAGATGAACAAAGTTACAATCGTAACAAGTCAATAGGATAAACATTGTTTGGTATTTTATCATTTGAAACCATGTATTCTAATAGAGAATACCAGTCCGCTAAAAAATGGTGCCTGTTTTTAGTATTATCAGTTTGCATGTTATTATAAGCCAACTTTTCCATAACATAAAATTGCCGGATCTTATCATACCATAAGGTGATTTGCCACATTGATGCCCACTTACCCAGCCTTGGCAAGTCCTTCCTGGTTCTCACCGCCCTGAACAACTGAGTGTCATCTACAAACTTAGCCACTTCACTGCTTACTCCCAACTCCAAATCATTAATGAACATGTTAAAAAGCACTGGACCTAGTACTGAGCTCTGCAGTACCCTACTGCTTACTACCTTCTACTGTGAAAACTGCCCATTTATACTCTGCTTCCTTTTACTTAACTAGTTTTTTTAATCCATAAAAGGACTTCTCCTCTTATCCTATGGCTGCTGAGTTTACTTAGGAGCCTTTGATGTGGAACTTTATCAAAAGCTTTCTGGAAGTCTAGGTAAACAACATCTACTGGGTCACCCTTGTCCACATGTTTGTTCACCCTCTCAAAAAACTATAAAAGGTTAGTGAGACAAGATCAACAAACTAGTAATTTTCTGTTCCTGTGACTCTTAATTGGCAGTTGCAGATAGAGGTCATAATCACCACAGGTTTGGATCTTTACCCTCCACCTGCAACTGGCATGTTTCTCCACCCGAATCCAGTCCCAGGAATCATGGACCTCTGAGGGCAGTATAGGGGGTTAAGGGATAAGGTCTGCAGTGGGAGGATGAATTGACAAAAACTGTTCTCTCTCCTCCACAGACAAAAGTGCTTTCTGTCTTCAGAAAACATAGTTAGGATCCAGGCCAGAGAGGCTATGCTTTGTTTTTACTCAGAGAGCTGAACGTGACAAAAGGCGGCCCTTTCTTTTGTCCCATGGTTGTCTTTTATCAGATGAAATGACTATTTCTGGGCAAAGATGCTGCCAGAATGAGTTAACTGTTTATTCAATGAAAGAAAATGTTTACAAAGAGAGGAAAAGATGGGCAAGACTGAAAAACCTATAGTGTGTACCAGGGCTGGTTTCAGGTGGGCCCTGGGCTGAGAACACCCAGGGGCCTTCTTTTTGCCCATGCCTACACCTCCCTTCATGTCCACACACCCATGTACCCCAAATCTGCCTGAGTATCTTTCCTCTGTCCACTCGCAAGCTCTCCCACCACCTGCAGTCACAGCTGCTCATATGGCTGCCAAGACTTACCTGGCTGCCGGTGTGTGTGGGGGTATCCCTCTTCAGGCCTTGGAGTTTTTTGGTGCATGCACAAAGCATGCACACGGCGATACTGTCACCCAAAGGTGACATCATTGTGCAGGGCATGCTGCAGGGGGATGCTTTAGTTTTTGAGAAAAAACTCTATGGTAACCATAGAGTGTTTTCTCACATGCTAGAGTGTCCCCCCCCCCGCAATGTGCCCTGCATGATGATGTCACCTCCAGGTGATGTCATTGCACCAGGCACGTTGGTGTGGATGGGGCTCTTTGGGGGCGGGGATCCCCCTGCTGGCCGGATCAGTGGTGGCGGATCAGGGCCCCTGAAAGTGGGTAACCCCCCGCCCCTGTCGGGGAAATGGCAACCCTAGCTGCTCACAATGCCTACATGCCCTTTCTCAGATGGTGCTGAATGGTGGGTAAATCTGGGAGTGCCACTAGGAACGCTAATCCTTTGTGCCTCAACCACAGACCCTTTTCCAGCAATGCTAGACTAGAATCTTGCTGATTTTGGCCTGTGAAGCCATAAAGGGTCTAGAACTAAGCTACCTGAAGGGCTTCCTTCACCCAATTCACTCAAATCACTGTCAAAGTGCTTTTCCATATGCCTTTCATTAGAGATCGGATATGTGAACATCAAGATAGGTTCTTTTCTATGGTGGCACCTGCTACAGTGAAAGCTGACTGGATGATCTTGACCTAGTAATAACCTCTCACCTAATCCATATCATCATCATCATCATCATCATCACCACCACCATCACCAGTGGCAGTGGCAGCATCATACGGCATTGTGCAAAGTATAGCCAGGAGATCCTAAGATTGTCTGGCAGTCAGAAGTTCTAGCTCTTTTAGTGTTATGCACCACTAGGTGGAGAGCTAGACTTGCTTTTAAGGCAAGAGACGTTTCAGTAGTTTGCCATCACCTGCCTCTGTGTCATAACCCTGGTATTCCTTGGTGGTCACCCTTCCAAATACTAGCCAAGCTGACTCTGCTTAGCTTCTGCCCTGGGTCAGAGCAGACTCAGACAAGACCGGGGGTCAAGATCCAGGAAATTACAGGCCAATCAGTCTGACGTCGATACCAGGTAAATTGGTGGAAACCATTATTAAGGAAAGAATTAGTAGGCACATAGGTGAACAAAACCTATTGAGGCAGACTCAGCATGGGTTCTGTAAGGGAAGATCTTGTCTCACTAACCTGTTAATGTCCTTTGAGGGGGTGAACAAACATGTGGACAAGGGGGATCCAATAGATATTGTTTACCTTGACTTCCATAAAGCTTTTGATAAAGTTCCTCATCAAAGGCTCCTAAGGAAGCTAAAAAATCATAGGATAAAAGGACAAATCCTTTTATGGATCAAAAACTGGCTAAGTAATAGAAAACAGAGAGTGAGTATAAATGGGCAATTTTCTCAGTGGAGGTACCGCAGGGATCAGTACTTGGTCCACTGCTTTGTAACTTGTTCATTAATGATTTGGAGTTGGGAGTAAGCAGTGAAGTGGTTAAATTTGCGGATGATACGAAGTTGTTCAGGGTGATGAAAACCAGTGAGGATTGTGAGGCACTCCAAAGGGATCTGTCAAGGACGGGCGAGTGGGTGTCAACATGGCAAATGGGGTTCAATGTGGCCAAGTGCAAGTTGATGCACATTGGAGCCAAAAATCCTAAATATAAATACACATTGATGGGGTCTGAACTGGCAGAGACTGAGCAAGAGAGAGATCTTGGAGTTGTAGTGGATAACTCACTGAAAATGTCGAGACAGTGTGTGACTGCAATAAAGAAGGCCAATGCTATGCTGGGGATTATTAGGAAGGGTATTGAAAACAGATCAGCCAATATAATAATGCCCCTATATAAATCAATGGTGAGACCTCATTTGGAATACTGTGTGCAGTTCTGGGCACCACACCTTAAAAAGGATATTATAGCTTTGGAAAAAGTGCAGAAAAGGGCAACTTGAATGATAAAAGGGTTGGAACACTTTCCCTATGAGGAAAGGTTAAAGCGCTTAGGGCTCTTTAGTTTGGAGAGACGATGGCTGAGGGGTGACATGATCGAGGTTTATAAGATTATGCATGGGAAAGAGCAGGTAGAGAAAGAGGTACTTTTCCCCCTTTCTCACAATACAAGAACTCGTGGGCACTCAATGAAATTGCTGAGCGGTTGGGTTAGAATGGATAAAAGGAAGTACTTCTTCACCCAAAGAGTGATCAACACATGGAATTCACTGCCACAGGAGGTGGTGGCGGCTACAAGCATGGACGGCTTCAAAAGGGAATTAGATAAGCATATGGAGCAGAGGTCCATCAGTGGCTATTAGCCACAAGGTATAGATAGGGGCTCTGGGGCAAGTGATGCTCTGTCTTCTTGGTTCTTGGGGAGGGTGGTCAACAGTGGGAGGGCTTCTAATGTCCTGGCCCCACTGCTGGACCTCCTGATGGCACTGGTATTTCTGGCCACTGTGTGACACAGAGTGTTGGACTGGATGGGCCTTTGGCCTGATCCAACATTGGCAACTCTTATGTTCTTATGTTCTTAAGACAGAATCACTAACCAGAAGCATAAATCAAGAGTTCAGTCCAAGATTCATACACAAGAGAAGCCAGCTGAGGGTCCAAGAAGCAGAGTTCGAGCGGGTCCAAGAGGTGTAGTCAAGCAGGTCTGGGGTCAAAGCCAAAGGTTCAGGAGTTGCAGACAAGAACAGGTCCAGGTGTGATTGCGTGTCTCCAAAAAGGTGATGAGTTGCTCCCATGCCTACTCCATCTGAAGCCCCGTCCTTTATTGGTGGCTCACAGTTGGGCCTTGTTGCTTGTGAGAGAGCCATCCATTTGGCTTATTAACCCCAGGTGTTCCTCTTGATCTGGCAGTCGCTGGACAGCAAGGTGTGCACTCCGCCTCGTCTCGAGGAGCTCCAAGCACTCCCGCCTCCTCCTGCATTCCCCTGGCTCTGGGGAAAGGGGAGGCGAGGCAGCCTATGAAGTTTCCGTAAGATCATGGGTTGTTGAGGCACCGCCTCTCTGGGTTGCCTTTTCCATGTTCCCAGTGCTCATGGGGCTGGAGTGCCTGCTGTCCTCATCAACTGGGGCACCAGGACCTGTCTCCACCGTCTCAGTGTCCTTAGCAGCATCAGCTGGTTGCGTCTCAGAGGTGCTGATGGGGCTGTTATCAGCATCAGCTGAGTGCTCTTCAGCTAAAGCAGGCTGGGCCCACCAGAGCTTCCGAGGATCGGATGACATCATGCTAGCCTGGGCTATCCAGGTCAGGGCACCTAATTCGTAGGGTTCTTGTGAGGATAAAATGGGGAAGGGAGAATCCTGTATGCTGCCCTGAGTTCCTCTGAGGACAGGTATGATAAAAATGTGTTAGAGCGTTAACGTCATCTCTAGGTATATTAATGAAATGTCTTTGTTATTTTTTTAGGCACCAGGTAATATATATTTTGTGTGATCAGTTTGTTCATGGCCCTAAGAGATGCTCTGCTTTAAATGACTTTGAATTCCTTTATAACTATTGTTGCCCATTCATTAGGTCCTTGGAATATATTATCTCATTGATTGCTTTCTCATTGCAATTAATTGTTTTAATAGTTTTTATATGCTGCTAATTTCTTGTTTTGGCTTGTTGACTTTATTGTTGACATTTTTTATCATTCTATAAGCCTCCTTGAAAGCCAGTGCTTAAATAAGTAAAGATTATAACAATATAACTATATATGTTTAGTTGGTATAAAACCCTGAACCATTAATCAGCTTGAAATTGGCAGAAGTGATTATTACTTCTAGCAGTTCCATGGAAACGTCTGGATCCAGTTGGATCAACAAAGGTTGACTGCATAAGAAAGTCTATGTGAGATCATATCCTTTCGAGAAACATATTGAGCCAAATTTTGCTTGGAAGATTCTCATTAGCTTTGCTGTGGTTTGAATCAGGCCCTGCATTGACTTTTGAGAAAAACAATGCCATTGTGCTAATGCGTTCTCAACAATAAGAATTCATCATTATCTGACACAAGGCACTGAGCACATTGTCTACCCAAGCTCTGCAGAAGTGAAACTGGGCTACAATTGTGCACCATAAACGTGTCAGTAGAAAATCTCTGTGTTTAAATACAGATCTGCCTCAGTCTTATAGAAAGACCAGGGAGAGTGAAAGTCTGCAAAAGAATAGCATGAGTGAGTACTGAATCCTTTACCTGATACAGGTAAATGCAGTTTGTCCACCTGGCCCTTTCCTTCTTAGGGCCAAACTAGAAGTTTGGGGTTTATTTATTTATTTATTTATTTATTTATTATATCATATTTATATCCCGCCCTCCCCTTGACAGGCTCATTTATCGACACAATGTGCCCGGTCAGCATAAAACATTTAAAAACAAGTTAAAATCTTACAAACAGTTAAAGTGCTCGCAGTTGACATTCTTCAGTAGATTAAGATGGCATACTATTAGATGTAGTCTTGCAATCCCAGCTCAGCAGTTTATCAGTCTCCCGCGATGCTGTGGCTCGATCTCAGTTCAGGGCCATCCCACCACCGCAGATGTTAGTGATGGTAATAGTTGGTGGTAGTGGTGGGTGGCGCCTAGTTGTAAGCCTGGTGGAAGAGCTCCGTCTTGCAGGCCCTGCAGAACTGCCCAAGGTCCTGCAGGGCCCTGATCTCCTCCAGGAGCTCATTCCACCAGTAGCAGCTGCCACTGAAAAGGCCCTGGCCCTAGTAGCTGCGCACCTGGCATCCTTATGACCTGAAATAATTAGTTGATTTGTGACCCTGACCGTAGTGCTCTCTGGGGTATGTATGGGGAAAGGCAGTCCCTCGGGTATGTCAGACGCTGGCCATATAGGGGGTCCTCAACATGACACCCAGGGGTGCTATGGCACCCACTGACACCTTTCCACCTTAGAAAGTGGGCTGGGCCAGGAGGGGGTTTTGCCCAGCAAGTCTTTCAACTGGCTGTGAAGTTTTTAAAAATTATACATAATGTAATTCCCTATTTTGTGGGTTGTTCTGCCTCTGTGGCAGCCATTTTCTGACTGGCTCTGCCTCCTGCAGCAGCCATTTTGTGATTGCGCTCACAACCCTGTGTCGGCATTCCAAAGATGCCCATGGGATCTAAAAGACTGGGGACCCCTGCTGTAAATGATTGATTCCACCTCCTCTTTCTGCATGATTGTGGCAGGTCCATGTTTAAACCTATAACCCATCTCTATCATGTGTACCGTCACTCTCTGAGAGAATAGTGGTGGTGGATAGTGCCTATAACCATTATGTTTTAAAAATTATTCTCAGAGCCTTGAATGGCCTTTGTAGTGATGACAATTAGCCATTATTTTACTGATTGGATAGCCAAACTACATCTTGGCAGGCAACCAATACTGAGATCTGAAAAGCCCATAAATTTCAAAATAAACCCTACATGTTTTCTTTTGCTCTTTGGGACCTCTGGATCACCAGGCTCTTTGTGTGACTTGGCAGGTGTTCCTGGCTCCATTCCTGGTATGTTCTGCATGGCCCACCATATTCTCATATAGTTCCATCTACTGATCCCCTTCAGTATTCTGCCAGCCTCCACCCAGAAAGACTCACACTTTCACTCCATACACTTCCTGTCCCAATTCCAGTTCCTGGACCTACCCACAGATTCAGTATTGTTCAGATCAAAAAATTTAACCATTTATAGGACCAGAAACTAGTTTACTCATATACATTAATTAGGATAAAGCCTAGGACCAGACTGATGCTATGGTTGAGAAGTCAGGAAATGAAATAAGTCAGGCGTTAAGTTACTGGTGTACGCAGGGTTGCCAACTGACCAGTTTTCCCTGGCACGGCCAGTCTGTCTACTGTCTGGCTAGTTGCCAGATGAGGATTTTCCCCACACACACAATGGACAAAAAAGGGGAGAGCTTAGATATTTTATCTGTTTCGTGCCTTTTAAGGCAAAGGAAATTGCAGTGCTGCACCTTTAGGTCTGCAGCAATTAATATTTTTTTTAAAGTTTCTTATTTTTATGCCGCAAAAGTACCTTTTTAAAACATTGCCTTTTGTTCTACTTCCATTTCCGCTCTGATATATCCTCAGTTAGAGAGAGGGTGGTACCACAGATAAAATAATATTTTCTTTTGGCTCTGTCCTTTGGTTTCTCAGATCTGTCCCCTGGCACATGAGTGCCAGCTCCCCTTGACTGTGCCACATATGTCCCTGGGTGGACTCTGGGCCACATTCCGCCCGTGGGGCCTTCCCCCTTGCCAGATGTACGACAGTAAACATTTGGATGAAGTTAGATCCAGGTGAGCAGCAGCCATGCTGGTCTGAAGCAGTAGAACAAAGTTAGAGTCCAGTGGCACCTTTAAGACCAACAAAGGTTTATTCAAGGTATGAGCTTTTGTGTGCACGCACACTTCTGCAGATACAATGAAATAGAAATAGTAATAACAGTCACACATATAGAGGGTGGGCAGTAAATTAGCGTACAGAGTAGTGAAGATGTTTTTAACAGATTAACAGATAGCTTAGTTTATGTAGCTATCATCTGTTTGTTTTCAACTCATGGGGAAAAAAATAGCAAGGAAATAAATATGTCAGAATTGGAGACTGATGGAAATCACCATTCCACAATTAAGGATACATCAATCTTCAATTCTGACATATTTATTTTCTTGCTATGTTTTTCCCCATGTGTTGAACCCAAACAGACGATAGCTATATAAACTAAGCTTGTTATTCTTTTAATCTGTTAAAAACATCTTCACTACTCTGTATGCTGATTTACTGCCCACCCTCTATATGCGTGACTGTTATTACTATTTCAGTTTCATTGTACCTGAAGAAGTGTGCATGCACACAAAAGCTCATACCTTGAATAAACCTTTGTTGGTCTTAAAGTTGCCACTGGACTCAACATTTGTTCATTTGGATGAAGTGTTTGGAAGTCAGGAGATGGGTACAAGCAGCAATGAAGACTGCAAGATGATGTCCCACAAGAGTCCTTTCCTTTGAACTAGAATGCCATGAGAGCCAAGAGAGCCAAGAGTGAAGATAAAGACATTACAGGAAAGCTGACAGAATGGAGGCTAAAAAAACCGTGAGCTAGCTTGCACTAACTCAGCTTAGAGGGAACACTGGTTGTTGCCACACCTTTGTATGCCTGGATTTGACAAAAGAAATCAGGCAGAGAGAGGAAAATAGATATAATGGAGACAACGAGATTATTAATTATGATGGAAATATGGCTCAAATTTTATATTAAAATAGCACCACCAACCTCTCCTTGGTAATAAAGGACAGGGAAACCAGAGCCAATTAGCTAACAAACCAGAATAGAGCTGTGGAAATGCTGGCTTGTCTAGATATAAGAATTTGATCAGAGCAGTTATTCCCCATGAAACAGTAAAGTCAGGAAGCAGGAATAAAACATCTCTTTAGTTATTTACAATTTAAGAGCTGTCTAACAGCTTATTTAAGGACAGGATATCTGTTGGAATTGCAAGTTGCTTACACTTCAGTCATTAGCTGTCTAACAGCTTATTTAAGGACAGGATATCTGTTGGAATTGCAAGTTGCTTACACTTCAGTCATTACAGAGTTAAATGTTGTTTGTTAGGAAACAGGATGTTACGTTACATAATGTATTCTATGGCAGGAAAGTTTGTGGGAGTTGTTTACCCTAAGGAAGTGACCTGTAACCTTTGTATTCGTCAACTAACAACTTGGTTGTGTAAATGCTTTGATCTAGCATTCATGTATTCACAAGGTTTATGGCTCTTTGTGTGAACCAAAGAGGAAGTTCTCTTCTAGAAGCCAAGACAAATAGAAAGATGTAGCTGTTAGCATATATTACTGAAAGTAACTGTAAGCATGTAACCTTTTATTTTATTTCTTTTATCCAAAGTACCATACCCATGTTTTATTTTGTTTTATACCATAGTAAAGATATTTTTCTTTTACTAAGTGTGTGCTCTTGTGTTTGCAATACGACCAACGACCCTGAATCAAAAAATCCCAACAATATCCAAGAGAGATGATAGAATTTGAGAAATTAGTAGTGTTAAACACATTAGGATTTCTTTAAAAAATGTATTATCTGCTGCTAAAGATGTTAAGGAATAGGCCAAAAGGTAATGGACAAAAACCTTGGATATGATCTAGGACAAAATGTATATCAGTATATATGTAGGAAGGGATCTTTGTTTTCAGTAAACTTGCAAACAAGAGGGAATTCAAGAAGAAGAAGAAGAAGAAGAAGAAGAGGAGGAGGAGGAGGAGGAGGAGGAGGAGGAGGAGGAGGAGGAGAGGGCTGTAATCACCGGTCCTAACTCTGACAGGAAACTGCTCTTTTTCAAGAACAGCTCTTATCAGAACTATGGCTTGCCCAAGGTCATCCAGCCAGGTGCAAGTGGAGGAGTGGGGAATCAAACCTGGTTCTCCCAGATTAGAGTCCACGCACTTAGCCACTACACCAAACTGGCTTTAAGATGTTACATCAGGGGTATTTATCCCCACGGAAACTGTCAAATATTTATCTGAGTTTATCTGAGAAGTGCTGGTATTCTTGTGAAAAAGCTGACATTTTTCATACGTAGTAGAAAAGAGCAAGAGTCCAGTAGCACCTTCAAGACTAACAAAATTTGTGGCAGGGGATGAGCTTTCATGTGTGAGCAGTGACTCACGAAAGCTCATATCCTGCCACAAATTTTGTTAGCCTTTAAGATGCTACTGGACTCCTGCTCTTTTCTGCTGCCACAGTCAAACTAGCACGGCTACCCATCTTAATTTTCATATGTGCTGGACATCTGAAAAGGCCCAGGCATAGTGGATAATGGTCAGTCAAACTATTGCAGAAGTTTTAAGATTCTGCCTTTTAAGACTGAGGTGTTCTTGTTAACCTATGTAGTGATGATATAAAATCTGTATCAGGAACGGGTCGTTTGTTAGCGGCCAATATAGTACTGATGCACAGTTTTGGAAATCCTGGTACATTCCAGGGACAGATGATTTGCTAACCAAAGTTTGGGGAGATAATTGGAATGGTAAGGCTCACTGCACTTCAGAAGTCTCAAGAGATTGAACTGGGAGACATGCCGGCACCCTGGGTTGCAATATATGGAGCGTGGATTGATTGGCTAATAATAGGATGCTGGATTGCAGATAGTTGTTAAAGCATATATATGGACTTGTAAACTGTATTTGTAGTTTAGCCCCCCCCAAAAAATACGTTTACAAGGGAAAAAATTAAAATAAAGAATGCCATGGCCCTTGAGCAAAAGTTCTACTGGCTATAGAAAAACTCATCACTTATAGAAGCCATCCTAAAGACTGAAGTTATGTAAAAAAATGAGAGGCACTACCTAATAGATACTTCTTGATCTGTAAGCCTGAGTATCCCCTCCCAGGCAGCAGAGTTAGACATCCCTCCCCTCCTCCCCCTCCCATTTTAGTAAGCAGGCAATGAATGGGGGCTTCTTAGGGAAAAACTGAGAAGAGGCAGTCGTAGTTAACATCTCCCCAGTCTCTTGCCCTCCCCTCCTGGCTAGCACAAGCCACCAAGACTATATACCTTCCAGCTTGTGCTTTCATGCTCTCAAATCTCAAAGATTCTGTCCACTGCAGCAAAACACTGTGCCAAAACGTCAGTTTCCAGCCTCACATTTCTGTCCAAATCAACCCTTCCTGTTTGTTTCAGCATTCCTCCCCAAGGTACGATATTTCCAATATATGTTTTATTCATATACATGACAGATAAGCAGAGGCATAGCTGGAGTAATTTTATATGCATCTGGTCCATAATCCTGCATGCAAAGGAAAAGTATTCCCCCCCCCCCCCCCCTAATTTCAGTACTGGACAGAACATTTACATTTTCTTAGAACAGCTGCACATTTTCAGGCCATGAAGTTCCACTGCCAAACATGGACTTCATTTCCTAGAGGTCACCACCTTCTTCAGCCTAAAAACATGCTGCATTTCACACAAGAATGTGAAGAAATCTGTTCTGGGTTGTTGTTGTTTTCGTTGTTATGTTTACAGAGAACAAAATTGGATTCGACAATAGTGTCGCTGAGGAGGAACACATTTAGTCAGCCTTTTACTTGCTTTGATTCCCTTTATGGGGGAACCTCAGGGCAATCCTAAGAATGCTTTCCTGGGCGTAAGTCCCGTTGAATAAAATGGGAGTTACTTCTGAGTAGACCTGCGTATGATTGATGGCTTAGACATTTATGTAATACCAAATGGATGGTAAAAACCAAAGCAGGTTGATTCAAGAGCTTTGTCTCCAAATTGGCTGACTGGCCAACATGGTGGCAAATGAAGTTTAATGTAGGTAAGGGCAAGGTGATGCAGGCTGGACCAAAACATCTTGACTTGAAATATTCACTGATGGGGCTAAACTGACACTGAATGAGAGAGAAAAAGATCTCGGGGTTGTAGTGAGTAGCTAACTGAAAACATTGACTCAGCGTGCAGCAGCAGTGAAAAAAGGACAATTCTTTGCTGGGGTTATTAGGACAGGGATTGAAAATATAACAACCAATATTATAGTGCCCTGTGTAGAGGTATGGTGCAACCTCATCTGGAATACCGTATGCAGTTTTGGTCTTTTAAAAAAGGCAATGCAGAGCTGGAAGAAAGGTATAGAAGAGGGCAACCAAGATGATTAAGGGGTTGGAGTACCTTTCCTATGAGGAGAGGCTGGAGAGCTGGGGGCTAAAGAAACATGATAGAGGTTTATAAAATTATGTACGGGGTGGAGAAGGTGGCAGGTAGAACACTTTCTTTCTCTCCCATAATACTAATATTTGGAGGCACCTGATGTAATTGATGGGTAATAGATTCATAATGGACAGAAGGAAATACTTCTCCATTCAGCAAGAAATTACACAGTGGAATTCACTGCCAGTGGAGGTAGGGATGGCCACTAGCGTGCATGGTTTTAAAAGGGAGTTAGAGAGACCAACGGATAGGTCCATCAATGGCTCTACTAGGCATGGTGAGTAAAAGGAACTTCATATTTGGAGGCAGCAAATATCTCAGTTTCAGTGCTAGGGGACATCAGGGGAAAGCCTTGGCCTCTATGTCCTGTTTGTCCTTCTGGGACTGCTGCTGTGTGGAATAGGCTGTTGGTCCAGATGGATCATTCATCTGACCCAGAAAGGTACTTTTAAATGTTCTAATTTTCATGTTTTATTGGAACACAATCCAAAAAGTCAGAGAAAGACTTTGCATCAACTTTTAAAGGACTGGGATGAAGGATTTAGTGATGAGAATCTCCATGATTACAAGGAGTGTTCTGCATTATTTTATGCCCTCTGCACTTCATAAATCTTGGTACTAAAGTGTCTTAATGCTTCCATCCAGATTTAATTCACAGTGTCAAGGAACTGATCCTTCAGTTTCCACTGGCAAAACCTTCTTCCCCTTTGTTTTGCTGTATATGCCCTTTCAACATTGGCATAACATCTTGCCTTGTGACGTGCTGCTATAACAGTCCGTATGCACAATCCTAACAATTTACATGCTGGTGCAGCAATCCTTAGGAACAGGTTATATACAGTTTATTTAATAACTAGACCATACAGGAGTTATGAGCAAGCGTTTGCCTTTTTACATACAAATTTCAGCTCCAGCTGAAGAGCAAGGTGAGAGAATGCCTTCTAGCCGAGCAAGAACACTGTGTTCAGACACCAACATTGCACAAATGCATCAGGATTAATTAATTAATGCATCAGAATTAGCTCAATCAATAAGACGTATGCAAATATTTGAAATACAAAATTAAGTGCATATGCATTTTGCATGGGAAACTGTGGGGTTTTGGTTTTTAATGAGGGCCACAGTCAGAGACAGCTCTTCATATCTTTTTGACTTTTGCCCAGTTTTCCCTTAATATGATCAAAATCAGCACCTCCTCTCTCTCTCTCTCTCTCTCTCTCTCTCTGCTTAAATAGCATTGCATACAGTTAGTTTACTTTCAGTGATCTAGTGATACAAATTGAGGCTCCTTGCCGCCTTGTGGGTTTCCCTCTTAATTATAACTTTTAAAACATTTGGCAATGGTTTGCGTTGTGTAAATATGAGTATGGAGAGTTCTGGCAAAACAGAAGGTGCCAGACAGTCTGTTGGTAGAGTCCACACTTATGAAGAGATAGGATAAATCAAGGAGTTGTTTCTCTGAGAACAAATGATGGTCTTCGTCCTGGGGACATGGCTCAAGAGATGTATAGCCAGCTCAGAACTCAGGCAGTCCCTTTCCTCCAGGAACATGTACTTTCATGCATGGAAAATTCATACAGAGATTGTTGCAGAACTCTCCCCCCCCCCTCCCTCCTCCTGCATTATCAGTCTTTCCCCTTACCACATTAATGGGGAAAAAAAACCCTACGTACCATTCATGTTCAAAAGCTGGAGCTATTTCCAATAGACTGTTCATCACATATGCCCTACCCATCCCTTTAAGATGCTTGGATGTTTCATGTATCCATCCTCTGAGGAAGGCACAAATGATTCTTTGCTAAGGCAGACATGACAATGAACGAACACATTACCTGGGCTCCACGGGACAGTCCTCCTGAGATGAGGCTTCCAAGTCTCTGTAGTCTCTCCTCCGCTCTCACTGCCATCCCCCTGGACCTCTGCTTGTAATGAGTGACGTGTCCCTCTTCTTCTCCCCATTCCACACATTTCCCCAGCCTTTCTTTGGAGCCTCTTCCAGCTGCTCCTTTCTCACCCTCCCTTTCCACCCACCCATTCATGCTGAACATCTCCCCAGCACATGGAAGCCGTATGCAAGTGCAAACATCCCTCCCTGGTGCTAAAGCGAGTGCCTTTTCAAAGCTGATGCTCCAGCTCAGCAGCACCTTCTGAATCAAGGCTCCCGGGTTCCCTTAGACATTGCCACAGTTCTCCAGCAACCAGCATCATTAGATAACCCTTCTCTTGCTTTCTGTGCTTTCTGCGTGGTTTCTTTGTGGAAGACAGATCTCCAGCCTGCTAGCCATGAATTTGTTCCCCAAGTTGGGTCTGCTGATTGCCAATTAATTCTCGGCTGATGACTTCATCCATGATATATCATGCCAGAACGATTTCTGTCGACATAAACAAGGAAAATGAACTCTTTTTTTGCCATGCATTCCTCTACTCCCTAGTTCCTGACCTGCCAAACTAAACATAGTCCTATGCTGTGATTGTGTAAGAGACTTCCAAGGAAGCGTGAGGTGTTGCAATAAGCCATGTTAATGACTGAGATGGTGGTGATCTTGCTCTGGATGAACAGATGAGCCAGCATACCCACCTTGTGGATTTCAGGAAATGATGCAAGGCCAAGCTTTTTAGAGGGCCTTTGAGGGCAATTGAATTGGTAGGATTGCCAGCTGAGGTTGGGGAAATCCTTGGAGAATTGGGAATGGTGCCAGGGTGAACCAGTGTGATGGTGGTGGGGTGGAGAGCCAGCATAGTGTAGTACTTAAAACTGGCAGACTCTAATCTGGAGAACTGGGTTTGATTCCCCACTCCTCCACAGGAAGCCTACTGAAGGACCTTGGGCCAGTCACAGTTCTCTCAGAACTCTCTCAGCCCCACCTGCCTCACAGAGTGTCTGTTGTGGGGAGGCGAAGGGAAGGCAATCATAAGCCACTTTGTGACTATGGCCTCGGTCACACGGGAAGTTTTGGGCCGGAAGAGGGACGGATCGGGGGTGCAGCAAACGGGCGCAAGCACACCGCAACATCTGGGAATCGGCGTGCACCTGTCCCCGATCCGTCCCTTCCGGCCTAAAACCCGCTGCAAACCCAAGTAAAAGGTAGCACCAACCTGGAATGGCGCAGCAAGTACGGTCGTGAGATCGCCAGCGCGCCCGTCTGCAGGAGCAATCAAGGCTCCCGGCCGACCTGCGCACGCGCACACGTGCGCAGTTCGGCTGCCTCGCTCTCCCTGCATCTGTCAACTTCCTGTCAAATAACCCTCAAGGGGTGACAATTGGTTACAATGGTGTTGGTGTTCATTTTAACCTGGGATTTGTTATTTTAAGGGTTTGTTGATTTTTATCTTTGTATAAGATATTTTTAATTTTGTTTGTAATCTGCTGCATTTACCTGTAGGGGATAGTTGGTGGGATATAAATATTAGCAATCACAGTTGCCATTGCAGCTCCCCCTATAAGCACAAAGGTTGAAAAGTGTCCCTCAGTGCAGGCTACGCAGATTAACTGCACCCTATCAGGGCCCCTTCCCTTTTGCAGACTTGCCTTCTACTATGCCCCACCTGCTACAAAGATGAGCATACAATACTGCTTTGATGTCTTACCTGGATTACTGGATGCACTGAAATGTCTGTATTCAGTCATTCTGAGTTTAATCTCACAGAAGTGACTTGCGTTTCACTACACAGTAAACTTATTTTCTCAACTGAAAGAAGACAATTTAGGAACACACATAATTATTTTTTTTAAAAAAAAAATCATTCAAAGCAAGCGGTCGGCATGATGTATTTTGTATAGACCCAGGACATGTGAAAAGGAGAGCAAGGGAGCAGAGCATCAATCGTTTTATTGGAGTTACGGTTATTTGTGCCAGATGGGGCCGTGGGCTATCGTTCGTCAATCTGCAGATTTTACTGAGTAAAAGCATGTCTCTGTCAATGTCGGTTATTCTTAGCAATGCTCAGGTGAAGCATCATGGGCCTAAGGCATATTAAATCTCCTACAAGAGGAAGTGCCCAGCTAGGAATATGCTCACACTTACTAGTAATGGTGGCTGGATCTTCACAACTAAAGAACACCACGAGGACACCCCTTTCCAATCAAAGGATTTCAACATCCCAGGAGAGGCCAAAGTTCCCATACCAAAGAGCAGACTACAACTGTCTTCTTTATAAGGTGGAGCCCCTCAATGTGACAGCATACATTGCACAGATACAAATGGGAGTTTCCCACTCAACAGACAGTCACAGCTGATGTCTGATGAGTATGAGAACTGTTTCAATGTGTCTTTGTCACATTCACTTCTTCTTCTTCTTTTTAAATCTATTTAGAGTGTGCCTAAAATGTACTTTGTAATGGCATCCTGTTACTAGAGATGCTGTGGATTCCACTGCTCACACAATTTGTTAGTTGAACATGTGCTTTTTGACAGGTCATTTGTCAATCAAACATCCCATCTATCCACCCATTTATTGACCACCTCAAATGGCCATCAAAGAGCTTTGCAGCTGTGCTGAGGTGGTGGAGTTCCATTTTCTTGCCTTGTGGGGGCTTTTGCAGCTGCACATTAGGTGGGATGAGTTCTACACAGGGTCAGACTCATGGGATTATATTTATGTGTGTGGCAGGTAAAATACACTCCACACACAGGCTGTGCACAAATGCACACGGATGAAATAACCTTGATAACACTAACTTAGAACTACAAATGATACATTTTTTTAAAGGAAAAAGATTGCTTATTTACAATTGCTGGTTGATTGACTTTCTCACTGTTTATTTATACAATTGATTGTTGAGTAGCATACAGTGACAACAGTCCTGTGGGGAAGACAGGATGCCCATTGAGCTCTGGGAGAATGTGTATATGCTGACTGCCCCGTACTGCACTGCTTAAATGCTTGAAAAGTAACCTGAACAACAGGCTCAAATTGCTCACAAATGGAATCAATTGACAGACAAGTGGCTCCCTGTTGCAAACAGCAAACAAACGGTGAGCTGAACTGGCAGGTTTTCAAGCATTCCCTATCTGAGATAGTCACTGCCACTGTTACAGGTTTATCCTACTCTTCCTGCAAAGGAGCTCAGGGCAGTATCATACATGTATTCTTTTCTTTTCTTTTATCCTTGCAGCAGCCCTATTTGAAAAAGTTGAGCAATTGACCCCAGGTTACCCAGCAAGCTTGGTGACACAGTGGGATTTGAACCCAAGTCTCCCCATTCCTAAGCCAAAACTCCTACTAGTAGGTCTGTCTCTATCACATTCCTTCTTTCCCAGCACCAGCCAGGACTGCTTCCACATAGAAATGATTCCCACATGAAGATGATTGTCACTGAACATGGAGCTACATTCACAGCAGCTACGGGGCATCCACATGGGAGGAGATTTCCCCCTTTTCCCTTTGTACCTGCCACTCCCCCCTTGTGCTGATGTGTGGCTTTTTGTGTTAAATGTTAAAAAGCGACACCTTGAACTGGGCTTGGAGGGTAAGTACCAGGGTCACATGCTCCTGATACCTGGCCCTGACCAGCAGTCTGCACTAGCTGCAGCTTCTGAACATTCTTCAAGGGTAGCCCCAAGTAGAGCACATTGCAGTAGTCCAGTCTAGATGTAACTAAGGCAGGAATCCCTGTCGTCAGAACTTTTTTTTTAAAAAAGATTTATTTATCAATTTTCCACTTAAAATTTCCTTTACAAATAAACATCTATACATTGAGTCTAAAATTTCCATATTTTGTTGATCCAATTATATAGGCTTTTCCATCTTTCAATGAATACAATTTCGTCTTTCCCTTGTAAAATTAAACTTAACTTGTCCATTTCTGCTACCTCCATCAATTTACACATTATTTCCTCTCTTGTGGGGAATTTATCTTGTTTCCAGTATCTGGCCAACTGTATCCTTGCGGTTGTTAATATATAAGCTAACAAATATTTCTCATTTTGCTTCGAATCCTCCGGTAACATATTCAGTAATGCTATTTCGGGAGTTAGGACCAATCTAATATTCATTATTTCAAAAATTATTTTCTGTATCATTTCCCAATACCGATCTGTTCTCGCACACCGCCACCACTTATGGTAAAACGTCCCAACATTTCTTTTACATTTCCAACACAAGTTAGATACTGTTGGGTGGCATTTGGCTATCTTGTCAGGAGGCCAATACCAACGATGGAAAACTTTATAAATATATTTTCGTTATAATTATATGCTCTCATATACTTCAATGTTTTCCAGGTATTTTCCCAATGTTCTATCATATGGCCTATATCTTGCATCCAGACTATCATCGTCGTAGTGACACTTTCATCCAATAAAAATTCCTCTAGTAAGAATCTATATATTTTCTGAATCATTTTGTCGCTTGTCGACAACCCTATCTTATCTAGCTGTGTTTTAGTGTCTTGAAACCCCACTACCACATCCTTTGCATATCTGGATTTAAGCTGTGTGGTTTCCCACCATGTCAATTTTATCTTGTATAGCTTTAACAAAATTTCTTCTGACTTCAATGTGTTCACTGTTGTTAGATCTGACTGACCCAGGAACAGATGCAGCTTAAACACCAACTGAAGCTGCAAGGCAGAGGCAAGTCCTTTCCTTGAATTGTCTAGTAGCCACACTTGAACTGCTTGCAAGCCTCAAGGACTTTAATTTTGTTGTCGTACTGAACTTGTATGGCACAGAATTATTTTAGAGTGGATTAGCATAAGATCCTGAGGATTTTTGTTGCTGTTGTTAGAAAAGAATGGTGAAATATACCACAGTAGGATCAGATAGTTTAGCATAATAGGCTTTATAATATAGTGCAAAATGGTGTGAGCTAACATAACAGCATAGGACCCAGATAATATAAAACTCACTGTTATTAAGAAGCACTCCTCCTGCCCCAGATATGTTAGCAATTTAGGATTGCCAAAACAAAGACCAGAATAAAAGCAAACATAAATCATTTTAAAGTAAACCGAAACAATTTTCTGGATCAAATGGATTTCTCACAGCTGCTTTCATTTCAGAAAGAGTATACGCAATGCAATTTTTTTGATCATCATTCAATGGAAAGAAGAAACAAATTCCTGGAAGCATCCAAATTCATGAGAACAGGATAAAAGTCCTTGATGAAGCAGCAGAGATGATCAGCAGTTTGCATGCATTTAAGACTCATTTAAGTCGTGCATTCAGGGGTACCAGAAAGGACGAGCTTTTAGGACTCATCAGCCAAGAAACATCATCTCAAAGATTCCAAACCAACACTCCAATAGTAATCAGGACTGTCTTTCATTATTCTACACAGACTATTCCAATGAATGAATGCGTGTACACATAAGAGAGTCTGGAAACATAACTCAATCATTTTGATGTTAGCTAATGAATCGTGGTTACAGCACTAAAACCACAGCTTGCCACTAATTAAACAATCACAGAATGAGCCCTTAGTCATCTTACCATAATTAACTAGCTGGCAAAAGTCTCATTGATTTAAACGGCACAAGATTTTAACTCTTGTGCTGCCACTGCTACCAGCAGGCTAGATAGCATGTAGAATATAATCCATTCCCTGTGCTGTTGGTCTAATGCAGATTATCAGATTATTGCATGTAGGTTTGTGTTATTGCTAATCAAAATTGATATTAGTAGCACCTTAAAGGCTAACAAAATCTGTGGCAGGGTATGAGCTTTCATGAGTCACTGCTCACTTCTTCAGATAACTCATGAAAGCTCATACCCTGCCACAATTTTTGTTAGTCTTTAAAGTGCCACTGGACTCTTGCTCTTTTCTACTGCTACAGACAGACCAACACGGCTACCCATCTTGATCTAGCAAAATTAATATTATCATTGAGAGCCAGTTTGGTGTAGTGGTTAAGTGCACGGACTCTAATCTGGGAGAACCGGGTTTGATTCCCCACTCCTCCACTTGCACCTGCTGATGTGACCTTGGGTCAGTCACAAGCTCTGGCACAGCTGTCCTTGAAAAAGAGCAGTTTGTGTCAGAGTTCTCTCAGCCCCACCCACCTCACAGGGTGTCTGTTGTGGTGAGGGGAAGGGAAAGGAGTTTGTAAGCTGCTCTGAGACTCCAAGTGAAGGGCGGGGTATAAATCCAATCTTCTTCTTCTTCATTGTAAAAGCAAAAAGGTCCTTTTAAAACCTGAGTTACTGCCCTTTAAAGTGCTAACAACAGCACAAAGATTCCAGTTTTGATTAAGGAGGAAGAGGAGGAGATTGGATTTATACCCCGCCCTTCACTACCCAAAGGTGTCTCCTTTCCCTTCCTCTCCGCACAGACACTCTGTGAGGTAGGTGGGGCTGAGAGAGCTCTGACAGAAACTGCTCTTTTTTCAAGAACAGCTCTTATCAGAACTACGGCTTGCCCAAAATCATCCAGCCAGGTGCAAGTGGAGGAGTGGGGAATCAAACCCGGTTCTCCCAGATTAGGGTCCGTGCACCTAACCACTACACCAAACTGGCTCTCAGCTTAACAAAACTGATTGGAGGTGGAATTGCAGAGTAAAATCATCCCACCCCCCTTTCCTTATGGGTTTGGTCCAAACTGGGTCTGGGTGCATGTGCAGTTTAGTTTTTACAGTGTGAAGGAGATCCATGACCTTCCTCGTGTCTTTTTTGGCTGTATAGTCACCAGATCAGAGTTCTTGCAATAAGGAAAGCTTAACCTGGAAAACTCTTCAAGATTGCAGCCAAGCAGGTGACCTGTTCATTGAAAAAGGTGCCTTTTAAAATCTCTTTGTCTTACCTTAGAGTTGAAACA
Organism: Gekko japonicus; assembly: GCF_001447785.1. Classification (NCBI taxonomy): domain Eukaryota; kingdom Metazoa; phylum Chordata; class Lepidosauria; order Squamata; family Gekkonidae; genus Gekko; species Gekko japonicus. The sequence continues at coordinate 157,666 of NW_015160911.1, forward strand.
CAAGATTGATGGGAAGTTGCATTTGTGATACGAGCAGACATTTTATTCAGATTTGTATTTGGCTTGGTTCATGTGAAATTTCATTCAGATTCTTTAATGTGTCTCCTGTTGTTATTATATTCAAATTGTGTCTCAGTTCAGTCCAGAACACAATTCTACTTGTAGCTCCTCTTCACCTTTTGCAGCCCAAGATAACATGTTAGCTCACACAAATATACTCCACCAATAAAGCCCTCCCGTGTCCCTGAGTTCATTCAATGACTAGGGAAATGCTCACTGTGCAAAGGGGTGACAACTGTACAGTCTTGCTCACTATAAACATTGGCTAAGTATTCTGGTTGGACAAGGCCCTTGTCTGGCATTTATCTGCTGAGTCACTCTCTCCATGTGCTGCATCCCCCCTCCCAATTGATGTCCCAGGGAAATGGAAAATTAAAGATAAGACCGGGAAAAAGAAAACGAAGGCAGAGTTTAGCTTAGTTACTCACATTGCTACAAAACAAACTGGATGTAGTGTACTCAGCTCTTTTAGGAAATCCACAAGTGTTTGGATTAGTTGCCATTCTGAGCTTAACAAACAGGGTGTTTTTGGATTGGATTTTGATTATGTTCTAGATGCACCCCCCCACCAAATGAGAAGGGAGCACTCACTGGAAAAGACCCTGATGCTGGGAAAGATTGAAGGTCAAAGAAGACGGGGATGGCAAAGGATGAGATGGTTAGACAGTGTTATAGATGCAACGAACATGAAATTGAGCAAACTTCAGAGGACGGCGGAAGACAGGAAGGCCTGGCGTGATCTGGTCCATGGGGTCGTGAAGAGTCGGACTCGACTGTGCGACTGAATAACAACAACAAAAATATGTAGTACCATCCATGTGGTGCACGCATCCAGCAGAAGATCACAGGCTTGATACACAGCCACATCTGATTGGCACGTGTTTCCTGAGCATGCAAAGGCAACAAGTGGATGGACTCTGCTGGATCAAAGCAGCACTAAGTTTCTGTATAAAACCTTCCAGGATTTGTGGAATGTATAAACACTGTGCTGCCTTTTTGTGTTTATACAGCATCATCTTTAGATTGTACAGCACTAAATCTTTGACTTCTCTTATCAATGCTAGATGTAATGTAGTGACCATGAGGAATATGAGTTGCAAGTCCCAGTTCAAATGACCCCTTTCTGCCATGAACAAGTCCTTGTTCCCTCAACCGCAGCTCCCTCTCTGTAGAGATGATCATGCCTGCCTACTTCACAGAATTGCTGTCAGAGTTACTGAAGGTGAAGTGCTTTGAGATCCATAAGTGTTCTGCACAAATGATAAGTATTAGTTATTAAATAAAAACACTTTCTTTAGAGGTTACAAATTGTCATTCAGTTATGTTGTCTTCAGTCATATTCGATACACTTCTTAAATGCCAGGAGAACTAATGGTACAATGCCAAGCAGAGTTACATCTTTCTCATCCCTTGGCTCAGGGTTGATCTTGAAGAGAGCAGCCAGGTGTTAATGATATCTTCAAAGCTATTGGTCCACCAGGGATTCTTTTATAGAACTTTGGGGCATCACAACAATTCCTTTGTAGTTTACAGCCTCTGAAGACGAAAATATCCCAAGAACTTTCCAAAAGTTATAGCTTTCACAAGCATATTGCTCCAATATAGTTTTTTACTTCAAACCGTAACTATTCTGTGGACATCAGTGAAACTCCGTGTGTGTGTGTGTGTGTGTGTGTGTGTATTAAACAACTTAAAATTTAACACATGTACATTTAAAATATTCTGCTTTGAAACCAAAGAGATTGCCCTTTTATCCTGCAGGAGAGAACCACGTGCAACCTGATCCTGTATATGTTTACTTAGAACTGAAAGGAATAGTAGAAAGGGTCAAAACCATTGGGGAAGCTTGGAAGCTATTTAAAACTACAATTGTAGAAGCTCAGAAAAAATATATACCGCAGGTTAGGAAAGGCACAAATAGGTATAGAAAAAAGCCTGCATGGTTAACAAACAAAGTAATGGAAGCTGTAAAAGGTAAAAAGGATTCCTTTAAGCGGTGAAAAGCTAGTCTCAGTGAGGCTGATAAAAGGGAACACAGGCTGTGGCAAATAAAATGCAAGTCTGTGATCAGGCAGGCAAAAAGGGAATATGAGGAGCATATAACGAAAAACGTAAAGACCAACAATAAAACTTTCTTCAAATACATTAGAAGCAGGAAACCAGCCAGGGAGGCAGTGGGGCCCTTGGATGACCAAGGGGTAAAAGGAGTACTGAAGGATGATAGGGAAATGGCTAAGAACCTGAATGCATTTTTTGCCTCTGTCTTCACTGTGGAAGATGAGAAGTGCTTGCCCACTCCAGAACCACTGATTT
>NW_015160911.1:161970-164625 GCF_001447785.1 Gekko japonicus
CGGCGGCAGCAGCGAAGCCAGACCTCCCCTCGGCCCCCCGGCCGCCTCCGAGGCGGCGGCCAGGTCGGCTTACAGAGCGTTCGTGCGCATGCGCACGAACGCTCTTTCACTTTCGGGGGGATTTAAACATCCCCCCGATATTTTTTTTTAGTTTTTAGATTTTTGTGCACCCCTGGGGACTGCCCCAAGAGTGCACAAACCTCCCCCTCCCCCCCAAGTGCCCCCGGAGCGCGGATTTAGCGATCCGCACTCCGGGGGCAACTTGACTATTAGATATATAGATAGTATGTGTGAGGACTATACTAAGTGAGGAGAGAAAGGCACTCTGCAGATGCGCAGGGCAAGGATATGTTTTTTCTTTATTATAGCCCAAAGGATCAAATGAAACCTTAGCTTTGCACATACAATGGCATGAATCCAGATTAGGAATATTTGGGCACTTTAATTGAATGTGACCAGTGAGTGACACATGAAAGGTGATATGAACTCAGATGGAACATACAACATCAGAATGCACAGAAAGAGAGAGGAAATTGACTAGCAAACTATAGAAATGATTCTGCCTTGTGTGCACCTTAATATGCCTAATAGAGGACACTGTGTTTTCATATGCTAATTAAACACAATTGGATTAATATTGCAGAGAAAGACAGAAGAACAGAGTGAGTTGGGACGGAGTAGGGTTGCCAGTGTCCTGGACAAATAGGTCATGTCCCTTTAATAGAAAATTAATGGGATGTTATTTAACACATGTTGTAATGCCAGGAAAAGCTTCTGCTGTCATTTCTATACACTAAGCCACTATTAAAGGAACAGGACATTTTTCTCCAGGCCCATTGGCAACCCTCGGAATTCCCCAGCAACAGCATTTGCAGCTAGAATGGTAGGAAATATTGTCCACATTTACTACTTCCCCAAACTATGAGAACTGCCCTCCCTTCCCAGTTACTCCCAGAAGGAGAATTTTCTGCATTTGGTGTATTACTTTCCTCTACTGGCCGGGGAGACAATATTTGGATCCCTGTAACATCCAAGTGATTAAAGCCAATTTATTGTGCAATGAAACCATAATTCGGAAATACCCTTGAAATCAGACTTTCCATAGCCTTGCTTTTACATGTTTTATTCATCCCTTCTTTTGACAAGGGCTTGGGGGGATTTAGGGTTTGTTCTTTTTAGGGCATGATTCTTCTGTGACTGGATCAAAGCAAATTAACAGTTAAATCACTAAAGACTGAAGTCACATGGGCTTTGTGTTAACAATAAACCAAACAAAAGGTCACATTTGGAATCCACATTTCCTTATTACTAACAATTTTTATAATGTGCTGATGTCCTAGGCATGTTTATACAGAACTTTATTCACAAGAAAGTACACACAGGATGGCAGCCTTACAGAATTAAGAAATAAATATCATTGAGCCTCCCAGCACGCCTGTGATATAAGTCATTATGACTCTAATTTTTCAGATGGTTAAGAGAGACTGAACAAGAATTTGTGAGGGCCAGTCACTAAGTTCAGGTGATAGTTGAACCTGTGCCTTATCTCTCCTATATTATAATCCTGTTTTGGGGTGGCAAGGTTCTATGCTCTCCCTCAGCCATTGGCCTGTCAGCTGCCACTCAAGAGTACTCGTGTGCCATTGGCCGGGTCTGCTCCTCTTCCCTGCCCACTCCCCCTTCAGCCACTGTGCCCTGTCAGAATCACTGGCAAACAGCTTTCTCTCTTGACAAAGACGCTTTTCCTGTGTGGGACTAACTCTTCCCTCAGTGGCTGTTGGTAGGTGTAATGAAATGGCAGTTACCTGTATTTGTAATGTGGCTGTGGTTCTTTGTTCAAAATGTTCCCCCATCAGGTTTAATTGACCTGTAGTTCCAGAGGGAGGCAGCAGAAATTCAGCCACTCCACAGTTGGCTGGACTGGGGAATGAATGGAAGTTTCCCTGCTCTCTTGGGCAAGAGAGAGAGGCTGAAGTACAGGTGAGCCCACAACCTCCAGAGGTAGAGACTATTGTGTGCAGGAAAAGAGAATTGTGTTTAACCCCTGTTGATTTATGCTCTGTTGGTTCATAGTGTGTGCTTACTCCTAGAGTGTGTGTGTGCTCCATAACTTTGTAAATTTGTATTTAACTTTGTAAATAGTTAAATAAGTTCTTTAATTTGGGCGAATAATCTGTGTTGTGCTCTGACCACATAGTCTCTCCTGCTCTGCACAATACCAAAGGGAGGGGGTATCCCAGGGAAGCAAGGAAAGGCCAGACCCTTGGGTTGCCAACTTTCCAGGGATCCCCCAAAGATTGAGGATTCCATCTCCAAATAGGGAGATTCAGCCAGAGGGTCTCACCGTCTCTCTAAAAAGGCAGTGATGATTCTGTGAGTGGTGGCAGTGAATTTAAGGAGACTCTTCTCTAGAGTCTCTCCTTTGGCTACGAAGCTTAGTCTATCAAGGACAGGTCTCACATGAGATATGGTCCAAGGAAATAAGGGCTAGTCCCTATATGAAAGGTAGCAACTCTAGAGAAGAGTCTTTAAAAACCAGAAAAATACACACATTAAGAAAACTTGTATACAACATCAGTTAAGCTGCTTATGAGGAAGTCATTCGACGAAACCAAGTACAAGCCGGCTGCTTCGTCAAGCTTCATTAGCTTTATA
>NW_015160911.1:166211-175738 GCF_001447785.1 Gekko japonicus
GGGCGGAAGGACTCAGCAGGTATAATGTCATAGGGTGTGCCCTCCAAAGCAGCCATTTTTTCCAGGGGAACTGATCTCTGTCATCTGGAGATCAATTGTAACAGTGGGAGATCTCCAGGTCCCACCTGGAGATTGGCAACCCTAGGGGAAAGTCAGCTGCACAGCAGGGGGTTGAAGAGAATGGTTTGATGGCTGCTGGGCCAAGATTGGCAGCAATAGTTCCCCAGAAGCAAATGGCTGGTTTGGAGAGTGGAGTCTATGGCACTGTACCTGTCTGAAGTCCCCCTCTCCGGGCTCCACCCCTCAAATCTCCAGGAATTACCATACCTGAAGCTGGCAACTTTATCTCCTCCCCTCTCAGCAGCCTTTTTCTAGGCAAAAATCTGTCTTTCTCATTAGCGGGGGTGCAAATCAGCTTACTTAATTCTCTTTGGCTTTGCGATCTGTACAGCAACACTGTAAGGTTGGTTTGGCAGAAAGTCTGTGGCTGCTCTGAAATCACCCAGGCAGCTTCCAATGCCTTGCGGGGGGGGGGGGGGTTTGAGGGGGGGGGGGGGGGGAAGTCCAATCAGCTTCCACATGCAAATGACCTTGGAACGCTGGGCGGGACTGCACAAAGCAGCCAGTCAACCCAGCCAGTGTGTTCTGAGTGGCAGACCCTCCGGCCTAACACTAAGGATGTGAAATTTAGAACGTTCATATAGAACTTTCATACTCAATTATAATAAGGGAGAGATTGTACTTTGATATTGTATGGCTAGATTATATAAATCTGGGAAATTTTGTACACTGAGAAGTTACTATTAAGTATAAAGCATATGTATTAAGCATACTCAACTTACCTGGTATTTTTGGCCACTGTGTGACAGAGAGTTGGACTAGATGGGCCATTGGCCTGATCCAACATTGGCTTCTCTTATGTTCTTAAGAAGGAGGAGAAGGAGGAGGAAGAGGAGGAAGAGGAGGAGGAGACTGGATTTATACCTCGCCCTTCACTCGGAGTCTCAGAGCAGCTTACAATCTCCTTTCCCTTTCTTCCTCTCCACACAACAGACACCCTGTGAGGTAGGTGGGGCTGAGAGAGCTCTTTCCAGAACTGCTCCTTTAAGAACAGCTCTTCCAGAACTGTGGCTTGCCCAAGGTCATCCAGCAGCTGCGAGTGGAGGAGTGGGGAATCAAACCCAGTTCTCCCAGATTAGAGTCTGCACACTTAACCACTACAACAAACTGGCTACACCAAACTGAGGGGCCCCAGGGGAGCATAACGTCACTTGTGATGCCACAAAGATATTAAAATTAAATTTTTGAAAGATTTGAATGACGGGATGCCTAGTAGTGGCTGCAGGTGAGTGGGGAAGCAGCCAGACAGTGCACTGGACTTGTTGCTCTCACCAAGGGCAAGGTGCAGGCTGCGAGCCCGGGAAGAGTCTGGGGCGGGTTTGGGCAGGAGAGGAAAAATCAACAGCAGCCTTCCCAATGGAGGCTTTTCTCCCCCAGCAGCAGCATACCCCGGCTGCTGCTCCATGCACTGAGTCCCAGGCTAGTGTGGCTTGGATCACAGCCCCAGAGGGCCCAAGCCAAAGCTACTCAGCTGTGCCCCCAGGCCTGCTCCTCTCCTGCACCAAGGCCTGCATGGCCTTGCAGGGCACTCCTTGCTTGGCTCTCCTCACTGGGCCCCAGCATGGTGGGGGTGGAGCCTGGGCTGCCCCATGCCAGCTTTCCCTGGGGAAGCAGCTCCTTCTGGGCAGCCAACCAGGCTGCTGTCGCTGTTTTTCTCTTCTGGCTTCTGGCTTCCCATGGCCTCCACTATTCCCTCTTAGTAAGAGCCGCTCTGCAACGGTAAGAGGTAAGAGCCGCTCTGCAATAAAATGTGTAAAGTTTGGAAACTGCTTTAAACTTGAGGTAAGTCCGTAGCGTATGAAAATAATATTGTTTCAAAGAATCTTGCGTGTTTCATTTTGTAAGACAGAACCTCTGTCCCTGATTGTTTTTGCCCAGGCCAATTTGAGAAAACACACAAAAGCAGTCCTGTAGAGTTGGAAACCAAAAAAAAAAAATTAATAAGGAAGAATACAGATTCAAGGGTTTTGGAACCCTGCATACCCAACAGATTCTTCAAGTGTTACAATGGGTGAAATAGCATTTTATACTTCACATTACATCAGAGAAATAAAACAGAATTATTGGTTCCATGAAGCATTGTCAAATTTCATCACCTATTTCCCATTGGGTTAAGACCTGGGGGGGGGTTGTTCCCAGGCAGAGTTCTTCTTTTCCTAACAGAACAATACACTTTTCTTTCGGAAGCTATGAAGCTGCATGTTGTATCTATATAACTGATATGGTTACAGAGTACTTACTGTTCTTCATTCTAGCTAGGTTAACTGACATCAGAAACATGTGCAGTTGTAGCTGGCCAGAACAAGCAAGGTCATGGGTAGCATAACTGTGTATCAGCATTTCAGCCTTCTTCCCAGCATGCATTCAAACAACAGTCACAAATGAACCAAAGTTAATACCTGAATACATCCATGATGTTAGAATCATATGTATTATGGAAGTGCTAAGTATACCGACTAAGTTAAACCTGTTAGGCAGTGGCAGAGTACAAAGTGGTTCATAAAATGTGCATGTTCTCTTCCGTTATGGAGATACAAGATTAAATGTTTATCTCATAAGAACATAAGAAAAGCCAATGTTGGATCAGGCCAATGGCCCATCCAGTCCAACACTGTCACACAGTGGCCAAAAACACCAGGTGCCATCAGGAGGTCCAGCAGTGGGGCCACAATGGAAAAATTAGTTTTTTTAAAAAATGAACTTAGTTTAAAAAATGAATTGTTATAACAGTATGCCAATAACGGTGGCCACAGGATTGGAAAAGGTCAGTATACATTCCTATCCCAAAGAAAGGCAATGCCAAGGAATATTCAAACTATCGCACAATTGCACTCATATCACACGCTAGCAAGGTCATGCTCAAGATCCTACAAGCTAGGCTTCAACAATACGTGGATAGAGAACTACCAGAAGTACAAACTGGGTTTCGAAGAGGTAGAGGAACTAGAGATCAAATTGCCAACATTCGCTGGATTATGGAGAAAGCAAGAGAGTACCAGAAAAATATCTACTTCTGCTTCATTGACTATGCTAAAGCTTTTGCCTGTGTGGATCACAACAAACTATGGCAGGTCCTTAAAGAGATGGGAGTACCAGACCACCTCACATGTCTCTTAAGAAACCTGTATAAAGGTCAAGAAGCGACAGTTAGAACCGGATATGGAACAACTGATTGGTTCAGCATAGGAAAAGGAGTACGACAAGGATGTATATTGTCACCTTGCTTATTTAATATATATGCAGAGTACATCATGCGAAATGCTAGCCTGGATGAATCACAAGCGGGAATTAAGATTGCTGGGGAAAAGATCAACAACCTCAGATATGCAGACGATACCACTCTAATGGCAGAAAGTGAAGAGGACCTCAAGAGCCTCTTGCTCAGAGTAAAAGAGGAGAGCGCAAAAGTGGGCTTGAAGCTCAACATCAAAAAAACTAAGATCATGGCATCCGGCCCCATCACTCCTTGGCAAATAGAAGGGGAAGCTGTGGAAGTAGTGACAGACTTCACGTTCCTGGGATCCCAGATCACCGCAGACTGTGACTGCAGCCATGAAATTAAAAGACGCCTGCTCCTTGGGAGGAAAGCGATGGCGAACCTAAACAGCATGATAAAAAGTAGAGACATCACCCTGCCAACAAAAGTCCGCATGGTCAAAGCAATGGTATTCCCAGTAGTCATGTATGGCTGCGAGAGTTGGACTATAAGGAAGGCCGAGCGCCGAAGAATAGATTCTTTTGAACTATGGTGCTGGAGAAGACTCTTGAGAGTCCCTTGGACTGCAAGAAGAACAAATCAGTCAATCCTCAAAGAAATCAACCCTGACCCCACCCCTGCACGTGCGTCGCCTCAAATGGCGTCGCCCCGCCCCCAGCGTGTGACGTCACTTCTGGGTGACGCACGCGTGCGCGCACGAAGAGGACGCCATCCGGGAGCCCCCTGCTCCCGGACGAATTTCATTTGGCAACTCTAGTCCCGAAGAATAGATTCTTTTGAACTATGGTGCTGGAGAAGACTCTTGAGAGTCCCTTGGACTGCAAGAAGATCAAATCAGTCAATCCTAAAAGAAATCAACCCTGACTGTTCCCTGGAAGGCCAGATAATGAAGCTGAAGCTCAAATACTTTGGCCACCAAATGAGAAGGGAGCACTCACTGGAGAAGACCCTGATGCTGGGAAAGATTGAAGGTCAAAGAAGACGGGGACGGCAAAGGATGAGATAGTTAGACAGTGTCAGAGATGCAACGAACATGAAATTGCGCCAACTTCAGAGGACTGCGGAAGACAGGAGGGCCTGGCGGGATCTGGTCCATGGGGTCTCGAAGAGTCGGACTCGACTGTGCGACTGAACAACAAATGCCAATATAATAAAACTGAACTGACTTATGGCTGCTGTGGAGAAAAGTCAGGAAAATGGCTGCCATACAGGCAGGAAAAAATAAAGTTTCCCGTCAACACAGCAGCCATCTTTCCTAAAACTTCACAGCATAGTAGTTTGGACTCGGAGAAAGACTGTAGAAAAACTGGGGAAACCCAGGAGGCGCACAAATATCCCACAATGCTATGGGGAAGTGTGTGTGGGGGGGTATACTAAGCATCGAACCGGGGCAGATAATCGTCGTGGAAGTCTCAGTAGTTTCATTATTTATTCCACCCGGTTCTCCTTTTCGATAGGAATGCTTTGCAGTTTTCCAGAACTGAATTCGGTTTCCAAATTTCTGGGAACTGTGCCATTTGTAAAAAATATAGTGTTTGTGTGTTCAGACAGAGGGAGGGAGTGAATGTGGTGTGAGTTTGAAATAGTCCATCAACTTGCATTTTAAGCCATTCCAAGACGTTCCTTGGGTCTTCACAGAGAAGCCGCGCGCAAACTGAAAGCGCGGGTTTGCCCCGGATCTCTTGTAAAACTGCAAGGACAGCACAACGCGCGCTCCAGAGCCATCTCTGTGACATTGTAGGGAGGATTCTGGGGCGTAGCTCTTGGACCATGTTTTGCAGCCTCTTGCGAGAGCAGAAATATATTGGGCTCGCTCCTGACCCGAGCTACACAATTACGCCAATTTTTTTTAATTTATTTTTTTTTAAGTTGCTTCTACTGTGTGCTCAGTGATCTCCCTCCTGTCCCGGGTCCGGTTGCGAGATTCGTCTTTCTGCGCAAAATGCGCTAACGAGCGCTATAAGCTAGGCTCTCTGCAGAACTACGTTTCCCAGGAAGCTAAAGAGTAGAGCGCACGCGCACCTTTAATCTCCAGCATGGCTACGGTGCTGTCACGGGCGCTGAAGCTGCCAGGTAGGGGTCTCGGTTCGTAGAGCGTCCATCGCGGGGACGAAGCGCGGGGGAAGTGGTTGGGACTTTGGCGGCAATCCCGAGCGCGCGGAAAGCTGGAGCGCTGCAGCTCCGGGCCTCCTGAGGGGGAGAGCATCCGGGTCCCAGCCCGGGCGCAGACCAACGGACATCCCCCCCTACCCCCTTCTTTCGCGTCCGGGTCCCAGCAGGTGCCCCACATCTCTGACCATGAGGTTAAGGTTGATCGTGGGGGGGGTCTTTGTTTTGGGAGTCGTCCCTTCTGAGGCGAGTAGGGAAGATGAGAGGTTGCCATAGCAATACAGATTTTATCCAGAGGCTGTAGTTGGGAAAGGAGAGGGCAGGGCGGGGGTCTAACCTGGACAGAGGGGAAAGATGAATTATTGGTTGGGGAATGATGGAGGGGACGAAGTATGAGATTGGACAGCAAATGGTTATTGCACAAGAAGGAAATGAGAGTGGGTGTTACCGGGTATTGAAACTGTGTTCCTCAGGGTTCACCCCTTGAGGTAAACATTGGTTCAGAATCCCACCCTTCTGAAACGTTGCAAGCATTGATGTGTCACATTGGAAGAAGAGGATTTACCTGGGGAGCTGAGAACATGGGGCTGAAAAGACCCAGCCCTCAAAATCCATATTGGAGACTGTGTTGGGTCGCCCAAGTTTGATGTTTCCTCATCCTTTTTGTAAATCATGCTAGCTTTCCCTGTAATTAAAGAACTGGCTTAATGCCTGCCTTGGTTGTGTCAAGCAGCCTATCATGATATGTACAAAGGTTAATGCAGAATATGTTTCCTCTTGTACATTTCCTCATCATAGACTGCTCCAGTCAGTACACCTAACCAGTTCATCATATCTTGTATTTTAATGGTTGCTTAAAAGTAAGTGTTGCAGTCTTGCTTTCAACTACACAGCTATTTTACATTGACTGTATTGTGAGTTTGTGCTTTCTTTTCAAATAAATGAAGAGTAAAGGATTCTCAGTTGTGGTTCAGGAACATGTCATACTCACCCGATCAATACAATCATAATTGGTTTTCATAAAGGATGTACCATGTGCTTAAAATTTACAGGTACATATTTATATAGATAAGTAAGGAAATCCTTCTTGGCTTATGTATATATTTTCCAAGTGCCCCTCTTTTTGCTAACAGCACCAGGCACACTGTTGATACTAGATCAGTCTTTCTAAACATAATTAACGCTATGTGAAAAGGAGAAAATAAGTGTACCTGTTACCTACTATATTCCCATTTGCAGATCAACTGATGATTTATGAAGAAGCCAGTATTTTAAAGATGTAGGCACAGGAAACTAAACAGGCGTTTTGTTGCAACTAGACTTTTTATGTGTGTGTGTGTGTGTGTGTGTGTGTGTGTGTATAAAGTGCTGTCAAGTCACCGCTGACTTACGGCAGCCCCAGCAAGGGGCTTTCAAGGCAAGTGAGAAGCAGAGGTGTTTTGCTGTTGCCTCTCTCCACATTTTTCCTTGAAGGTCTCCCATCCAAGTACTAACCAGGGCTGATGCTGCTTAGCTTCTGAGATCATGCCGCCTTCCCTCACAGACTTTTGATATGGTTATCTACAGATTTGGTATTTTTCTTTCAGCCCTAAGCAGGTTTTAAACTGGATGATGATTAAGTGATAGAAACAGTTTTTTGGTCTCTGGTATTCATTGAATGAGAAGGAAAGACAGAACATGTGACAACATTAAGCCTGTTGGGGAGAGAACCATCACTGTTGTACTGGAAAAGCTCAACTCACTCAAAATGCTGCCTTTTCCCACTCCAGTGTGTTTTGGCAGGGTTCTTCAAAAATACCTGGCAAAACAAGAACCTAGAAGAGAGGAGATGTGGCATTCTTCCATTGGCTTCAGGTGCCATCACACCACCACCCACAAGGCCTCGCTGCAGCTACTTTAGCCTCTGCCATGAACCCTTGTAAATTAGTAAAGCAATTATGTGCTCCTTTTTATTTAGTTAAAAAGAACAGTGTGTTCTCAGGCATATCCCACAGAGGCCTTTCCTTTCCTTTTAAGAGTTTAGCTACATAATCTACAATATGTGCTGCAAATACATTTTTCCCATTTGTGTAGATCTACCCAGAAGTCCTTCACAGTGGTATATCCAGCAGGTGTGGCAGTTATTAAAGTTTTGAGCTTGAGACACCTGCTATGTGGGGAGTGTCTCTTGTTATTACTGAATTCAAGGGCACTAACTGGTATTTATTTTGTTTACTAAATGTATATCATTCAGTATCAGTTTTCAGCTGTCCATGGTCTGCAACAATAGCCTGTTCAGCATTCATAATCATAGCCATAGCCTAGGGGGGGAAATTACATTTCCAAGCAAAACATAATACAGAGGTTTGATTGCTGGGAAAATGTGATGGGGGGGTCAATAGTGGGAGGGCTCCTAGTGTCCTGGCCCCCCTGCTGGACCTCCTGATGATACCTGGTATTTTTGGCCACTGTGTGACAGAGTGTTGGACTGTATGGGCCATTGGCCTGATCCAACATTAGCTTATGTTATTATGTGATTCTCTTGTAACAGAAATACCGCCTTAAGGAAAGACATTGGTGGCCCTAGCAACAAGTAACATCTGTGTGATACAAGTTTGTGTAGTGAATAGTGTTGCATTTTGAGTGGCACCAACTATGCAATGGATGACCATACATATGAAGTGAAGTAGACCATTCTTTATCTGTCTTTTATTGCTTTCAGTGCCCTCACAGGTGAAGGCAACTTGAAGTAGGTTCTGTTACCTTCACTTGAGAAAATACAGTAATAACAGCATTTCTAACAGCACAATGGATTGTACTTCAGTTACGGAGATCCACTGGTCCTCTATCTGCTTTTTAAAATCTGCCTTTTAGTTCTTGGCCTTTTTAGCAGTTACTAGCAAGAAGCTTGAACAATGAATAAATAAAGCAAAACAGCAACAACAATGCAGCTGTCGTTGTTTCTCATATAGGTTGATTAATTGATTGTATAACCTTCACTGTCTTTTAGCCACAAAGCAATTTACTTTAACTTTCCCTTATACTTGGCTTATCTCAACACTTTCAGCAAAGCTTTTCGTTTTAAAATAGTGAAAGCAAATACCCAGCTAAATGTTCTCTTTCCCGTTCTCTTATTTATACTGAAAGACCTTCACACATACCCCTCCATCTCCATGCAACCTAAATATTTATAAATGACCAGGAGCAGCAGCCGCAACATAGAAAGAAAAGTATCTTTCCCAATACATTTTGAACACTGTTCTTTCTAAAGGGGAAAAGTGCTTCAGAAATAGAATTATACAATCACAGAGTTGGAAGGGACCATACAGGCCATCTAGCCCAACCCCCTGCTCAATGCAGGATCAGCCTAGAGCAGGCATGTCCAACTTGGAACAGGTAGTGATCTATTTTTTCCGGTCAAAAGTGCCGGTGATGTACCACCATGAAAATAAAGTTTCAAATTAGATTTTAACCCACTAAAGTTGGGTTCCCCCGCCCCCCCCCCCATTTATAATGCACCTTCTGTCATTTACTGGTAAGCAAAATAAGCAAAAACAAAACAGAGAGACGAAGATCCAGAAAGAACAGCAAACATTTTTTTCTTGAGTTATAACTTTCTTTAACTGTCTCAATAACTTTCTTTAACTTTTATTCAGAGTTATTTGTGTTAAATGTAGGTCAAGTATTGATCCAGACCAAACAATCATAAAAAAACCCAAACACCTGTCCAGCAAACCAGGAGATCAAGTGGGTCTGGTGGTCTACCTCTGACCCCTCCGCGATCTGCTGGTAGATCGCGATCTACCTGTTGGACATACCTGGCCTAGAGTATCCCTGACAAGGGCTGCTGGTAAGTATCTCTGACCAGATGCTGCTTAAAGACTGCCAGTGAGGGGGAACTCACCACCTCCCTAGGCAGCTGACTCCACTGTTGAACAACTCTGACTGTAAAAAAAGCTTTTCCCTAATATCCAGCTGGTACCTTCCTGCCCTTTATTTATTTATTTATTTATTTGCATTTATATCCCGCCCATCCCATAGATGGGCTCAGGGTGGGTTAAAACATTTCAATAAATACAATAAAATTTAAAACACATTATAA
>NW_015160911.1:175772-178940 GCF_001447785.1 Gekko japonicus
GGGGAATGTGGATGCCTGCTGCTTCAGCCAAAGGCCTGGCAGAACAGCTTCATCTTGCAGGCCCTGCGGAATTGAATAAGATCTCGCAGGGCCCTGATCTCAATAGGAAGCATGTTCTACCAGGTGGGGGCCAGGGCACAAAAAGCCCTGGCCCTAGTCGAGGCTAGGCAGATGTGCTTTGGACAGAGATCACCAGGAGGTGTTGACTATCAGAGTGTAACTCTCTTCGAGGCATATATGGGAAGAGGTTGTCCCTTAGGTATGTTGGTCCCAGGCCGTATAAGGCTTTGATGGTGATTACTAACAACTTGAAGCGGATCCAGTACTCAACCGGCAACCAATGCAGCTGACAAAGCACATGCCGAATGTGAGCCCGCACAGGTGTTGACGTCAGCAGGTGTGCCGTCGCATTTTGTACCAGCTGTAATTTCCCGATAAGCTTCAGGGGTAAGTCTGTGTACAGCGAGTTGCAGTAATCAAGCCTGGAAGTGACCATTGCATGGGTCACCGTAGCTAAGTCCTGGGGCGTGGAGAGAGGGCTTCAGTAGCCTGATTTGCCCAAGATGGAAAAATGCAGATCTGGTGACTGCAGCAACTTGGGTCTCCATAGATAAGGAAGCATCCAGTGTTATTCCCAGGCTCTTCACTGACTAGGCTAGCACCAAAGGTGTCCCTTCCAGTATGGGAAGCCTGGTGCCCACCTCCATACCTCAACGACCCAGGTATAGGACCTCCGTCTTCAATGGACTTAACTTCAATTGACTCTGCTGCAGCCATCCAGCCACAGCGTCCAAAGACTCAGCCAGATTTCTAGGAACGGAGGACAGGTGACCATCCATTAACAGATAGAGCTGAGTGTCATCAGCATACTGATGGCAACCCAGCCCATAACTCTGGACTAACTGGGTGAGGGGGCGCATATAGATGTTAAATAACATTGGTGAGAGGATCACCCCCTGCGGCACTTCACATTCTAGTGGGTACCGTGGGGAGACCCTCTCGCCCAGCACCACCCTCTGTCCCCGACCATGGAGAAAGGAGGAAAACCATTTCAAGGCAGTCCTCGGAAATCCTACATCAGTGAGGCGGTGGGTCAGAAGATTGTAATCGACTGTATCAAATGCTGCCGTTAAATCTAATAACAACAGCAGCGCTGACCCGCCTTGATCCAGATATCTACGGAGGTCATCTTTAAGGGCGACCAGAGCTGTCTCCATCCCATGGCCAGGACGGAAGCTAGACTGGAAAGGATGGAAGTATCATCCAGGAAGGCCTGGAGTTGTTCGGCCATTGCTCTCTCAACCACCTTACCCAGGAATGGTAAGTTCAACACTGGGCGGTAGTTGGTCAGGACTGTTGGGTCCAACAATGACTTTTTCAGTAGCAGGCAAACTACCGCCTCCTTTATAGCCTCTGGAAAAGTCCCAGTAGAAAGGGACAAGTTGATGATTTCTTCAGAGGGGCCCGAATACTCTCACCGCTGCCAGGATCCTGTCAACTTCCTCCCAGGTGAGTCGATTAAAGTGGTCCAGTAATGGACCAGAAGACGAACAAGGGGCTTCCAGTTCCTTTACTGTTTCAATTGTGGCCGGGAGGTCCTGGCGGAATGTCATGATCTTACCTGCAAAGTAGCTCGCAAATGCCTTGCAGCCAATATCCAATTCCCTACTGTTTGTTCTGCCCTGAGGCAGAGTTGTAATAGACTGAATAACTCTAAATAATTGGGCTGGGCGCGAGCTCACAGACGCAATGGAGGCCGTGTAGAAATCCTTCTTTGTGGCCTTCACTGACACCTCATAGGCCTTCATAAGCATCCTATAAGATGTTCATAACACTTCATCACAAGTACGCCACCACCTTCACTCTAGTCGTCGTAGCTCCCACTTCATCCTCCACAGCTCCATGGTGTACCACAGTGCTGCTTTGGTGCGGGGGCTCAGAGGGTGCCAGGGGACAATCACGTCGATGGCTTCAGAGAGCCGGTTATCCCAGTCCTCCACCAGCTCATCTAAAGAGACGCCAGGGGGCATTGGATCCTGCAGAGTTTCCTGAAACCGATTAGGGTCCATTTGACTCTGCAGCAATGCTCCCTCTAAGCCTCGGAGTCTTGTGAGCAAAAATTATACTTTGTGAGCTACGAGCATTAAAGTTCTGAGCGAGCGATTTGGCTACTGCATAAATTAGTTTGCTCTGGAGCCATCATTCCTGAGCTAAAACAAAATTGTATGAGCCAGAGGCTAAAAAACTGTGAGCTAGCTCACACTAACTCATCTTAGAGGGAACATTGCTCTGTGGACGAGCATAAATGCGCTTGCCACCTAACCATGGTGGGCATGGTATGCTCAGCTGGACCCATGATTTAAACCCATGATTGCGAGTCCTATCCTCTGCTGCCAACAGGAACAGCTCCCTGCCCTCCTCTAAGTCACAGAACTTCAAATACTTAAAGAGAGCAGTCATGTCCCCCCTCAGCCTCCTCTTCTCTGGATGAAACATTCCCAAGTCCATCAGCCTTTCCTCGTAGGGCTTGGTCTCCAGGCTTTCAGACCTTCCTGCCCACATCCAGTGCCATTTTCTCTCCATCTCCCCCCTCCTTAGCCATTGGGAGGTTTTTTTGCCTGTTTTAAAAAAATCAGGAGTAGGTAATCTGTAACATAGTGATTTTTTTAAGGCTGCGACTGCCCCCTTCCTCCCTTAGATTTAAAGGGCCCTCCAGCTGGTCGATGGGCCACGTGGTCCCTGCCAATCAGCTGAAGCCCTTTAAATCAGGTGAGAGGGGAGGGAGCGGGGTGACTGGGTGGGTGGCTGCTCTTTGGGGTGGGGCTTCCCCCATTGACCAGCTGGCTGGGGGTGGATTGAAGCCCTCAGAAGCGGGGGGACCCCCACCTGGACCTGGGGGCTGGCAACCCTACATTCAATACACATACAGCTGAATGTGTGATAGCAGATCCATATTTATCCAGGTACTGGTCCCCAGTTTCAATTGCAAAATGAATGCACGTTAGCTCATTTTTACAAACATATGTATGCACGAACTTGGAGGATGTATGTGTGGTCACTGTAACAAGTGTACAGGGCTAATAGCTCATGCCTGGGTTTACAGAAATGGCAGGCTGTTTCTGTTGGTGAGAGAGAGGGAGCGATATTATCTGCAAAAGGCTCACTAAA
>NW_015160911.1:179002-195806 GCF_001447785.1 Gekko japonicus
TTTATCTGCTTTGTCCGTGTGCTTCCCCAGGCTAATCAGCCCTTCACCCAGACCCTAACAAACTACATCTTGCCAGCCAAACTCCATTTCAAGTAGATCTTCTTCATACCATTTCTGTCATCCTATTTATTTGTTTTTTAAATGGCTACCAATTGAAAACAAGGAGCCAAAAAAGGTTTTTTCTTGCTCTGTATGAGATGCAAAATAACATCAATTGTCTTCTGTTACTTCAGTGTCACATTTAAATCTTGCCCAAGTGTAACCACATGGAAGGAATGTATGATTGGTAGGTATGTACCATTTTAGGGGGTTTCTCCTAGATTTGATCTTTCACACTTGAATAGCTCACTAAATAATATGAATTATTGTCATATTATTGGCTGCCTGGTAGTGAGTCAGATGCTGGCTTTGAATTGCTGATTTGACTTGATCTTTAGAGTGTGTCATAATTCCAAGAACTGTTGAAATGTACAGATCACTATATTAGCACTTATGGTCCGCTGTCAGAGGAGCAAGCAGAGATGTTCTCAGAATGAAATAACTAGTGCAGCTGTTAGTAGTGGGAATTGCATCGTTTCTTCTCTTTTGGTTAAAATGGAAATAAAGGAAGATACAGATGAGTGCTCAATCAGCAGTAGGAAAATTCAAAAATAGGTAGGTATGAAGCTTATAATTTGTTGTAAAAATTTTCTATGAAAATCCTTTGAAATGTATTTACATGACTGGAGCAAGGCTTAGAGTTGAGGGGTAAGTATTTTTACCGGAAAAATGTTGATCAATTAAGGAAGATGCTTAAGGATAAAATCTATGTCCTACAGTTCAAAGATTGTGTGTGTGTGTGTGTGTGTGCAAATGATCTCTTTTTTTGGTAATACACTGGTAGTTCAAGTGCCCATGATTTAGCTATCAACAATGAGATGGTGACATGCAGCCAGTCAACTACTCCTTAATATTCCTTCAAAATAGAATTGTATCTTTTGTCCACACGCAGTGTAGTTATTCTGGAACAAAGGCAGAATATCTCTACATGGAATATCTCTACATGAGATGATGAGGTTTTAAAATTTTTAAATTGAAGGACAGAGTTTTTTGATTTCTAGGATCTTGTTAATTGAAGGACAATTTTGTTAAAATCATACGATAGAGTCTCTTCAAAAGTTAGACATAAGTGGATAGAATTTACTATTCAGTAGCATGGTAACTTCAGAGTCACTTGATACAATGTTCAAATGATAGACGGAGAGTGATTTCAGCAAAGCGTACTTTATTCGATCAGGAACAAGACGACTTTGGCTGGCTCGCAGGCCAGCTTATATTCCCCGAGAAACCGCCACCCAAAACACACACCCCCACTTCCCAATAGGTTATTTACAGTGGCTGAGAGTCCCATAGGCTCTTGGCCGGGAACCTAGCCCCCTGATTGGAGCGGGCTAGGATCCGTATAGTCCATTGTTTCTTGGCGCGAAGTTCGACGTTTGTGCCTGACCGTGTGGAGCCCAAGCCGGCCACGCGGTCTGGACTGGATACATTACATAAACACAATATGAAGGTGATAATAAAGAGATTATCATGGATAGTAGATCTAAATTAGAATAGGATATGGTGAAATGTAATGCACTATTTCTTTGTAATTGTGCTCTCTAAAGAGGTAAGGGTTGGTTTTGTTACTGAGCAGACAAATGGTCAAGAGGAGAGGACTTCATCATTCTTGAACTTATGACAAAGTAGCTTTGTAGGACTCTTTCATGTTACAGATCTTGACGGCATTAGAGGAAATTAGGTAAATCCTGTCATAGTTTTCCTCGGAGAAATTAACTGTTGAACTCTGCTTGTTCCTCCTCTTGCATTTGAATCCTTGTAAACACAGAGGGGCCTTGCCTTCTGTCTTTATCACCATGTACATCATATGAGGATTTCCATCTTTATGTAAGGACCATTCCTAGGGGTCCTGAACCATCCACTGATTTCATAAACACCCCCCCCCCCCATGATTATGTCTCTCCTTTCTTTTCAGGCAAAAAGAGTCCAGATCTTGGGGAGTATGATCCCCTCACTCAGGCTGATAGTGATGAGAGTGAAGATGACCTGGTGCTTAACTTGCAGAAGAATGGTGGAATTAAAAATGGGAATAGTTCCCTGGGGGAAGTGCAGGATGTGGACTCTGACATTGAAGTTGGGATGACAAAGCAGCACCTGTCCAAGGGTGTGGCAGAGGAGTATCCGAGTGATGCCACTGGCAGTCTGGAGCAGAAGGCAGGCAGCTCCTTGATGCCATACTTTCGTACAGCAATCTTCTTGCTCACTGTGGTTGTCTCCATGATCCTTGTGCTGGTTTGTGCTTTCCTCATTCCTTGTCCTTCTAGAGATATGCACCTGCATAATACTTGGATTCGCAGCTTGGGTCAGGAGGCAGGTAAGAAACCTCCACAAGGGCAATATGTTCTCTAAGTCATAGAATGTGTATCCTAATAAGAATGTTTTTGTGTGATTGGGTAGTGAATTAAAAAAAACCAACCTAGTTAATTGTTGCCCTCCATCCATTTTGAGGAGGCTAATGCCTGTCAGTTGTAATGCCATCTAAGAAGCTAGGCAGATAAAAGAGGAAATACAGACTTGTTGAAGACTGTAGCTGGATTGTGCCAGTTTTTCACTGGTGCACGGAAAAGAACCACCAAAACTCAATGCAGGGGAATGCAGGATCCATTTGAGCTAAAAGGGCATGTGGAAGGGGGTTGCAGTGAGGAGGGGAATCAGGCAATATTGCCCCTCCTCCCTCTTACAGCAGAAGAAACCCAGAGGGCCCAATTCTTAATGGTTTGAATAAGTTAGTGAAATGGGATCTTCCTTCTTTTTACCAACATAGGCTGCAGTGATTTCCACCCCTGAGCCACAAGTAAGAGTTTCCTCAACCTAGCTTGTCCTGCACTTTTGTTCCCTCTCTTAAGCTGATTCCCCACAAGCAGCTGTGCCACCCTCGTTCTTCCGTTTGCCCCGGTTGCATTGGTCAATTTCACACTATTCATGGATTTTGACCTGCATTTCCCCCCCCCCCACTTTCCCCCACGTCTTCTCTCTTCTCGATCTCAAAAAACAAGGGTCAAGAAGATGCAGGGGGGAGATGTGGGTCAAAATGCAGCCGCGCAGAGAATAGTGTGAAATTGACCAGTGCAACTGGGGTAAACGGAAGAGTGAGGGCAGCACAGCTGCTTGTGGGGAATTGGTCTTAGTCTTCTAAACATTCCGCCGCCCCCCATTTTAATTGTAAAATATCATTTTAAATTATTTTGTTTTTACAGTATTTAATGCACCTGTTATAAAGTGATTTATCAGTTTAATAAAAGCCATCTGAAGCCAATACCAGTTCTACTCTAGTGAAATATTCAATGAACTGATTTCATAAGTCCAATGATACATGCATTTGTGCTCTAGTCTCAGATTCTTCAAGCACAACATTCAGGATCTGGATTTTAAATATTTATTTATTTAATTTATTTAACTTCATTTATACCCTGCCTTTCTCCCCAGTGGGGACCCAAAGCAGCTTACTTTGTTCTTCTCCCTTTTATCCGGACAACAGTCCTTTGAAGTAGGTTAGGCAGAGAGTGTGTGACTGGCCAAGATCACCCAGCAAGGTTCCTTGTCAGAGTGGGGATTCAGACCTGAGTTTCTCAGATTGTAGTCTGACACTCTAAATGCTCTACCACAGTGGCGCTCTATGACGCAAATGTATGTAAAGTCACATGGTGAGTTTTTGTCAAGATTTTGAATAAAATAGAATGTACTCGTCTAGACAGCAAATACAGAACCCAGAAGGGCAGTTAAAGAACTCTGATATTTGGTGGATTTAGAGGTCATTTTCAAATGCACATTAAGCTGCAATTAAATCTCATCAAGAAGATCTGAAACTACAAAGAACAGTATTTGCTGAAATTATGTTTGTTACTACCACTTACTCCCTTTAAAGGGGAAAGGTGTGATGCTAATTGAGATTGTGTTTGTAACTTTTTGGTTTCTGATTTTAAAAGAGAAATGTGTAACTCTCAATAAGCTTGTGTCTGTGACTGTCTGCCTCAAACAGGAAAATGTGTAATATTTGTTGAGAGTATGTTTGCAGTTGTCAACTGTCAGGAAGAAAAAGTATAATGCACTTTGAAATTATGTTTGTGGTTAGAAGTTGATGTTTTAGAAGGAAAGTACAAGATTAATTGAGAGTGTATGATGCTTAACAGGTAGTATCCATAAAAGGAAGAGGGTAATAGTGTTGCCAGATATCCTGCTGTGGCGGGAGACATCCTGCCACCAACCCTCTCTTGTTGCCAGTTTGGAGTAGGGTTCCCAAGCATTTACCACGATCCAGCGGGGGAAACATGCTCCCCGGCCAGACCATTCCTCCCTGTAACACAGCATGCCGTTGCCAGGAAGTGATGCTGGGCGACGCTCTGGCAATGGGGCTGAAAACTCAATGGTACCATCGAGTTTCGAGCTCCATTGCCAGAGCGTCACCCAGCGTCACTTCCTGGCGACAGCATGGCGGTGCATCTGTTGTCCCCGCAGGAATGATCCTGCGAAGATGTCTGTGTCCCCCGCCGAATCACAGTAAGTACTTGGGAAGCCTGGTTTGGAGTGGCATCCGGGGGGGGGGGGAGGAGTTACCATAGAGGTTTCCAGCAATTCCTAGAGAGGCTTGACATAACACCCTTGTTTTTCCTGGAAGTGGCATAATGCCCTCACTGCTGGCACCTCCATGACCCCACTCACACACAGCCTAGCAACTCTAGCTGAGATGGTGCCTGCAAATTGTTACAGAGTATATTAGGATCAGTAGATGATTTTAAGATTATTATCTTCTAGAGGGGGAAAGTGTAATATCCAGTCAGATTGCATAATCATAAAAAGGATGAAAGTATTGAGACAAATGTGTGAGTCAGTCCTTTGATGCCAAGAGAAGTAATTGGACTTGAGTAGTGTACATCTGGAGGCTGAGAAATCAATCTCTATTAGTAAATGCAGACCTATTGTATTGGGGATAATTTGCAAAACAGCAGCAACAAATCTTTGGATAGATATCAGATAAATACAGGTTCCAAGAAGGAGAAAGGAAAAGGGAAAAAACCTTTCATACGTTTGATCAATTTAGATATAGTATTATAAATCTATATGTTGATAAAAAATCTGCATTGTGGACTATTCATAGTGCAGTTCTATGCATAGGACTCTACTGATTTTGTTGGGCGTCAACTAGAGTAACTTTGCTTTGGATTGCACTGTTGGAGAACCATTTTATTAATTACTTGAGATTGGAAAAGGACTGGGTGGTGGGAACTGAAACTTCATAGGATAAATGTGACAGTGGCAAAAAAACACAGGAAAACCAAGATATATTTCTGTAGAGTTCATAAATTGTAAAACAAAGGAGGCTATTTTAAGGCTCAGTTTCAGTGGGAGGGAAATTATATTAGGGGGACAAGAGATCCTGATTTTGGCCAGTGTTTACCCTCTGATACCCCTGAAGAGAAGGTATCTTAAATCTTTAATAAATAGCCGAAGACAAAGGTCCCCAAAATTTTGAGCCTGTGGGCATCTTTGGAGTACTGACACAGGATGGTGGGCACAACCACAAAACGTCCGCTGCCGGAGGCAGAGCCACATACAAGGGAAGCCCAAATGCAGGGGAGAAGAGGGGTAATTAAAAAAAAACACACTGGGTGAAGAGATATTAGGACAAACACTGTGGTGGCAGCAGCTGCCACTGAAGCAATGTCATTTTAATCTGCATAGCCAGAAGATATGCTAGGTGAAAGCCCCACCTGGCCCCATGCACTTTCTAAAAGCACTTGGTGGTGGGTGCTAAGAAAGGTGTCAGGGGGCAGTGTGATGCCCATTAGCACCATGTTTGGGATCACTGGTCTAAGGCAAGCAGATATTAGATGTGTGGGAAATTCCCTTTAAACGTAAAATCTTCTTAGAATCCAGCAATGTGATAACAGTATTACTTCAGAAAACATTTATAAAGAGGGATGATGAGAGGTACCGTATTTAAAGACCTAAATCTGGTGGTGCTAATGCGTCATGTGCTGAAGGGAAGAACTGAGGAGTAGAAGTCTTTATTAAACAAAGCCTAGAGTTTGTCCTTGACAAACACGAAGTTAAATGGGCCTTAGAAAGCATTACTAACAACAAAGCTATGGAGGTGATGGTATCCCAGCTGAGCTATTCAAAGTCTTAGAAGATGATGCTGTTAAAGTGCTGCACTCAATTTGCCAGCAAATTTGGAAAACGCAACAGTGGCCACAGGATTGGAAAAGGTCAGTATACATTCCAATCCCAAAGAAGGGCAATGCCAAGGAATGTTCAAACTATCGCACAATTGCACTCATATCACACACTAGCAAGGTCATGCTCAAGATCCTACAAGCTAGGCTTCAACAGTACGTGGATAGAGAACTACCAGAAGTACAAGCTGGGTTTCGAAGAGGTAGAGGAACGAGAGATCATATTGCCAACATTCGCTGGATTATGGAAAAAGCAAGAGAGTACCAGAAAAATATCTACTTCTGCTTCATTGACTATGCTAAAGCCTTTGACTGTGTGGATCACAACAAACTATGGCAGGTCCTTAAAGAGATGGGAGTACCAGACCACCTCACATGTCTCTTGAGAAACCTGTATAAGGGCCAAGAAGCGACAGTTAGAACCGGATACGGAACAACTGATTGGTTCAGCATAGGAAAAGGAGTACGACAAGGATGTATACTGTCACCTTGCTTATTTAATATATATGCAGAGTACATCATGCGAAATGCTGGCCTGGATGAATCACAAGCGGGAATTAAGATTGCTGGGGAAAAGATCAACAACCTCAGATATGCAGACGATACCACTCTAATGGCAGAAAGTGAAGAGGACCTAAAGAGCCTCTTGCTCAGGGTAAAAGAGGAGAGCGCAAAAGTGGGCTTGAAGCTCAACATCAAAAAAACTAAGATCATGGCATCCGGCCCCATCACTCCTTGGCAAATAGAAGGGGAAGTCGTGGAAGTAGTGACAGACTTCACGTTCCTGGGATCCCAGATCACCGCAGACTGTGACTGCAGCCATGAAATTAAAAGACGCCTGCTCCTTGGGAGGAAAGCGATGGCGAACCTAAACAGCATGATAAAAAGTAGAGACATCACCCTGCCAACAAAAGTCCGCATGGTCAAAGCAATGGTATTCCCAGTAGTCATGTATGGCTGCGAGAGTTGGACTATAAGGAAGGCCGAGCGCCGAAGAATAGATTCTTTTGAACTATGGTGCTGGAGAAGACTCTTGAGAGTCCCTTGGACTGCAAGAAGATCAAATCAGTCAATCCTAAAAGAAATCAACCCTGACTGTTCCCTGGAAGGCCAGATAATGAAACTGAAGCTCAAATACTTTGGCCACCAAATGAGAAGGGAGCACTCACTGGAGAAGACCCTGATGCTGGGAAAGATTGAAGGTCAAAGAAGACGGGGACGGCAAAGGATGAGATGGTTAGACAGTGTCATAGATGCAACGAACATGAAATTGAGCCAACTTCAGAGGACAGCGGAAGACAGAAGGGCCTGGCGGGAGCTGGTCCATGGGGTCACGAAGAGTCGGACTCGACTGTGCGATTGAACAACGACAACAACAACAAAAGAGTTTGATTGCAGATGATTGAGCAGATCTTGAAGGAAAGTATATTCTGATTGAAAAATATGCATGTTTATGCTCTGAACCAAAATCAAAAGGAATTATTTACTATGTTAATTAAGTCAATTGACAGGTTTTTGAAAGGTTAAGTTTGGGTTGGAGTTGATTTTAGTTGGCCCAAAGGCAGACAGAGATCTAGCACTGACATATATATTGTATCACTCTGGTGCTCCCTCTGGTGAAGTTACTTCACTGCCCCCATGCCCACACCCAGAAGTAGTTGCCTCACTCCCTCTTGTCCAGGTGTACCCCAGCTCTCAGCAGGCTACCCTTTTGAGGTTTTTCTCAGGTATGCATGGTCCTCCTGCATGTGTCTCCACTGTAACCACACCCTCTGCTCCACCCTAAGGCTAGCTATTCCCATCCTAGGATCCTAATGCATTGCCAGACCCTTGCTACTGGGGTTCCCTCCCCACCCCCACCCCATCTGATCTGAACCTCTGCCAGGAGGACCTCCAGCTGCTCCTGCTGTCTAGTCCCCTGAAGTTTCTAGCCAGGTTGTAAGCTTGTCCTGCCACATCTTTCCTGGGAGGAGTCACTTGAAACATCATAGAAGTGCAGCTGAATGAGCATAGTTGTGGGAAGTAGTGAAACCACAGCTGCTTCCACAAAGTGTTAATAATGTCTGTATTGCTGGTCATTCCAATCCTGCTTTGGATGGGCAGGGTGCAACTCCTGAAGAACAATCCTACTGAAGTCTATTCAATGCAACTTATTCCCAGGATAGTGGTGTTAACACAGCAAGCTTAAGCAGGTCTACTCAGAAGTAAGTCCCATTTTATTCCATGGGGCTTGCTTCCAGGAAAGGGTTCTTTAGGATTGCAGCCTTAGTGTTGCACTGTTAAAAAAGTAACTTGTTTTGCTTTATTCTGCAGGTGGAGTACTTTTTCAGCCAGAACTTTTTGACGTAAATGGTGATGGTCTGCCTGACATTCTGCTCTCCTTCACAGCTTTGAAAAATGCCAGTGTGTTGGGTAAGCAAAGTCTCATCTTGTAGAATCATGAGTTGCTTTGGTCAGGCAAACATTACACGCTGTGGCTAATAGAAGGGGAGCAAGGAGGAAATCACTGTGGAATTAGGTTTCTCTGTATATTTCACTGTGATGTTATTATTCCCTTCTTTCATGGACTCTGGTTAGTCATGGGTGAATATTTAACTGCTTGGGAGAGTACTGGATGTGATTTGTACAATTTTTGATCTTAGGCTTCTTCCCAAAGGGCTCTCAGTTTTGAAAAAAATAAAACCAGTGCATGCTTGTTTATAGCACACATCTGTGTGTGCATGGGCCAAGCACTATTTATGTTACAGGTATATCTTGTTTTCTAAGGAAAGTGTTCTGTGTTGTATTTGGCAAATATAACATGTATCCCAGGTAGTGCATGCATAGTCTTTGTAATAGCTTCGGCAATTGTGCCAGTCTGACTAGTACTTTGTCAGAGAAGACTGTGATATTGTGTTCTGTCATATTCTCTTACTTTACTCGTATACTTATTTTGAGAAAAATGTTGGGGGAGAGCAGCTATTAATAGCAGCAACCCCATTGCTATCACTAAAGGCAACAACCCCCAGAGGTGGACTGGACATTTAACTTACAGATGGCTGCTGGTGACCCGGGGGAAGCAGAGTAAGCCCTAGCAACTCTGCACAAGCCTCAGGGGGTGCTTGGCTCAGACAGCCACATCAGCAATGGCTGTTGGCATCAGCTCTACAGTTGACTTGTCTGCACTGCTTCCAGTTTGGGGGATGGTGCAGTGAGTGAGCTAATGCTGACCCTCGGCCCCCTGAGATGAGTGGCCTTGCAGGGTTGGCTTGTAGCACCACAGGGGCCACTTAGGTTGTCTTGCTCCAGGCCTGTTTTCACTTCCCAGTCCCCTCCTGAGTAAGAACACAGACACACTATACCATAATTCAGAGACAGTTTTCATGCAGGCTGAAGAGTACAGACACGACTGCAGAATGGGCAGGGGATACTTTGAAAATAAAGTAACACCACATCCAAAGAAAAAGAACTGAAACTGGTGCCTTTCTTAAATAGTTATCATAGACTGCAGTCACACACACTAAATGATCCACTTTCAATCCACTTTGCAACTGGATTTTGCCAGTTCACACAGTAAAATCCTGTTGGAAAGTGCACTGAAAGTGGATTGAAAGTGGATTATTTAGTGTGTGACCGCAGCCTAAAAGTGAAATTGAACAAGCAGGTTCAAATTGTGCTAGTGGAGAGTATTGTGAAGTTGCAGCCAATTTACAGCAATCCTTTAGGGTTTTCAGGGTGAGAGATGTTCAGAGGTGGCTTGCCATTGCCTGCCTCTGGGTAGTGACCCTAGACCTTCTTGGTGGTCTATCCAAGTAGTAACCAGGGCTGGACCCTGCTTAGCTTCTGAGATCTGACTAGATCAGACTAGGCTGGGCCCTCTAGGGCACTGCATTCAGACTGTAGACACGAGCTATTAAGAAATGCAGCCTCTTGGGGTAAATAAAGCAGGCTGTATGCAGGGCGAACAATGTGCAAAGGAAGGCAGCGGCGATATTATTGCCTTTAGAAGATGATGTACCTTGTTAAATAGCCCCAATCTCTGTCAGAGATGGTTAAACTCTATTTTATATATGTAATTATTCAATGTAATAAATATTTAAACGTTCATAAACTGCACTCCTCATCTAAGGAAAATTCAAATAAGAAGCAGAAGGGAGAGAGCTGGAACAAATCTCATTTCTGTTGATGTGGGAAAGAGATTTTCAGCATGGCCTGTTCCCTTGGGCCTTGGCTGGCAGCCTGAGGAGGAATAAGCTTGTTTTCTTAATTACTCTGTAATTGACACAGGAGTTTCCAGCTGTCAAGAAAACTTCACTAAAGCCTTGCAATGGGGTTGCAGGCTGAAAAATTTGAAAGAGCTCCATGCTATCAGACATGCGCATACCGGAGCCACTCCTGCATAGCTGCTCTCTGCTTTAGTTAAGGGACAGCCAGCAGGCTGATCAATTCTGCAGCACATATCTTTGAAGATACAGTAGCCTTGAAGACAGCAGCAGAGCTGAACAGCAGGTTCCATTCACATCACAAAAGCATGTGGCCACCTCTTTTATGTTTCCTCAGGTGTCTCCAAACCATGGGTAACTTTGATGGCCCTGTCTGGCATGAATGGCAGCACCCTGTGGTCCAGTCACGTTCCAGAGGATATTCGGAGTGTGCAGTGTAAGGGCCTGACCCTTGTGTCCTCAGCAGAGCCTGTCTGCCTTGTTACTGGAGTCTCCAAATTCCTCAGCCTTTTGCATGCCTCTTCAGGTAGGTCGAAGTATAGACTGGTGATAAGCTTAGAAATGAACTGGTCAATGGAGGTAGCAGAAACAAAATGTTTGGTTAAAATTTGTTTTAAATTTGTTTTAAAATGTGTTTAGATATGACAGAGAGAACAATCTGTATTTAATGTGGATGATGGTATTTTAGTGCTTTGCTGAGATTTTAAGTGGTTTTAGCTTTTGGGTTTTCATTGCTATTGGAGTACTGTTATATTGTTTATTGTATGTAACATCCTGTGGATTGAAAACTGCCTCAAGAGCCTGTGTTGACTGAGAAGTCTGGAATATGATTTTTTAAAGTAAACAAAGCAATGATAACAGGATGCTACTTTAGAATTTAGTCCAAGCTTCAGATCCTAAACTATAGAAGTAAAGCATCTGAGTTCCATTCCATAAAATAAAGAGCTTGAGAGATCACACTCTCATTGATTGAAACTCAAAGTCCAGATGGCCTTCTTGATGGTGACACCTCCCCTGGGGGATTTTCTTCCAGGTAGTTTGCCTGGTGCCAACTGTTACAATTTTTAGGCATTGCATGAAGCTGTATGGTGAATAGAGTGGTTTGAGAGGAAAGCTGGTTTTTAAACTCTGTTTTTATTTGTATTAGCCTGTTGCTAAGTTGATTTTGGGACTTAATATTTCTGTTTTATTACTGACATGTTGCTGTGTTTATTAGTTTTATTGCTTCCACTCTGCTTCAACTGTGTTTGCCATTTTTTGTTTTATTGGCACTTTATAGGGTTTTATGATAATTTGTAAGTATGTCGTAAACTGCCTCAAGAGCCTTGTGCTATGAGGTAGCTTAAACATATAAATAAATAAATAAATAAATGTGTAGATGGTCTCTCTGGGAAACACTTGTCAATAAAATTCAATTGTGGCATGGTTTCTGTTTTCACTCCAGACTGGTGTGTCCTACCTTGCCTTGCAGAGTGAGAATCTTGGCCAACCTGATCTGAGAGGTGTTGTCTTCAGTTCAAGGACACCTGCTATCTGCTAACTCTGCCAAGGATTATTTCATATATTTCTTTTAAAGGAAATGGACATTTGCAGCAATGCATGAAAAGGTTCCTCAACCACTGTGAGCTGTGGTTTCAAAACGGGGCACTAACATAGCAGTGTAAAAAGTCAAAAACACCAAAGTGTTTTTCAGATGGAGAATTCAAAAAGGATGTAAAAAGCCTTAAGACTGGGGGCAGATAAAAAAGCAAGGGGGCTCATAGTGCTGAGACTGTTCTTTCAGCTCTTTTTTAACAGTAATTTCTGTCTCCTACATACCGGCCAATGAGTCTGAACTTGCTGGTCTGCTCCGTTGCTAATGCCACCCTCTCCTCCTCCTTTTTTTCTCCTCCAGCTGGGAAACATAAGAACATAAGAACATAAGAGACGCCAATGTTGGATCAGGCCAAAGGCCCATCCAGTCCAACACTCTGTGTCACACAGTGGCCAGAAATACCAGTGCCATCAGGAGGTCCAGCAGTGGGGCCAGGACATTAGAAGCCCTCCCACTGTTGACCCCCCCCCCCAAGCACCAAGAAGAAGCATCACTTGCCCCAGAGCCCCTAGCTATACCTTGTGGCTAATAGCCACTGATGGACCTCTGCTCCATATGCTTATCTAATTCCCTTTTGAAGCCGTCCATGCTTGTAGCACCCACCACTTCCTGTGGCAGTGAATTCCAAGTGTTAATCACTCTTTGGGTGAAGAAGTACTTCCTTTTATCCGTTCTAACCCGACCGCTCTGCAGTTTCATGGAGTGCCCACGAGTTCTTGTATTGTGAGAAAGGGAGAAAAGTACCTCTTTCTTTACCTGCTCTTTCCCATGCATAATCTTATAAACCTCGATCATGTCACCCCTCAGTCGTCTTTTCTCCAAGCTAAAGAGCCCTAAGCGCTTTAACCTTTCCTCATAGGGAAAGTGTTCCAACCCTTTTATCATTCGAGTTGCCCTTTTCTGCACTTTTTCCAAAGCTATAATATCCTTTTTAAGGTGTGGTGCCCAGAACTGCACACAGTATTCCAAATGAGGTCTCACCATTGATTTATATAGGGGCATTATTATATTGGCTGATCTGTTTTCAATACCCTTCCTAATAATCCCCAGCATAGCATTGGCCTTCTTTATTGCAGTCACACACTGTCTCGACATTTTCAGTGAGTTATCCACTACAACTCCAAGATCTCTCTCTTGCTCAGTCTCTGCCAGTTCAGACCCCATCAATGTGTATTTATATTTAGGATTTTTGGCTCCAATGTGCATCACCTTGCACTTGGCCACATTGAACCCCATTTGCCATGTTGACGCCCACTCGCCCATCCTTGACAGATCCCCTTGGAGTGCCTCACAATCCTCACTGGTTTTCACCACCCTGAACAACTTTGTATCATCCGCAAATTTAGCCACTTCACTGCTTACTCCCATCTCCAAATCATTAATGAACAAGTTAAAAAGCAGTGGACCAAGTACTGATCCCTGCGGTACCCCACTGCTTACCACCCTCCACTGAGAAAATTGCCCACCTACACTCACTCTCTGTTTTCTATGAACTAGCCAGTTTTTGATCCATAAAAGGACTTGTCCTTCTATCCCATGATTTTTGAGCTTACTTAGGAGCCTTTGATGAGGAACTTTTCAAAAGCTTTCTGGAAGTCAAGGTAAATAATATCTATTGGATCCCCCTTGTCCACATGTTTGTTCACCCCCTCAAAGAACACTAACAGGTTAGTGAGACAAGATCTTCCCTTACAGAAACCGTGCTGAGTCTGCCTCAACCACCTGCAGCTGGCTGTCTGAGATGGGAGGGAGTTATACAGTTTTCCTTTAGCCATCAGGTGTGGGGTGCATTTTACACCAGCCCGATATGGAGGAAGAGTTAGTGGGAATAGCAGACAAGTGAGCAGGGGGAGGGACATGAGTGATAGATCCAGGTTTGAGTCACTGGTATGGTAGAAATGGACAAGAGATGAAAGCTCATTCCCAGTGCTCTGTTATGTTTCTTTTCGGCCTGAGTCTTATAAGTTGAGGTTCTCAACATACACTGACTTTGCTTTTGCATTTAAAAAAAAAATCCTATATCAGGATCTCCTTAACTCTCCAGTACACTCTTGTTAATTTGGCTGTATTCTTCTAACCTTGAAGTCATTGTGTGTCATCCTACAGGGGAACCGATTTGGACACTCAACCGATCCCACCTGCCTAGTGAAACATTGGCTGCCCCAGCTGTAACTGTACCAGATGTTGATGGTGATAGGCTCAGTGATTTAGTGATCCTGGCCCTTGGAAAAGCACAGGTATGATATGTAAAGATGGTGGTAATGGGAGAACCTGATCAGAATTAAGTCACTTGGGTAGAAGGCAAATAGTCTTCTATGCAAGTGCTTTCCTTGCCACGTATGAGCAAGGCTTGTTTCTCTGAAGTTGGAAGGGCAGAAGAGCAGATTTGAAAAACTGATACTTGCCCTTGAACTGGTAGATTAAGGCATTATCTCAAAACTATACCCTGCGTTAACCGAAACCATTAATAAGAATAGGGTAACAGTTATGCATATATGGGAAAGAGACCTTGGGGTTTCTTTAACTGAGAATGATTGGCCTGAGGTCTGGACATCATATGCATTCACCTCAGAGGTACTAAATATTCAAACTTCATCTTTCAAAATTTGGTCAAGGTGTATCTTACCCCTCAAAAGTTGTATCATTTCTGTAGAAAGATTCCAAATGTCTGTTGGAAAAAATGTAACAGGTGGGATCTTTCTGTCATTGTTGGTGGCAATCCCGAGCCATTCAAGGGTTTTGGAGCAACGTGCTTATGGTGGTTCATAAGATCTGTAATGTAAAATTAGAGTAGGTCCCAAATGGCTACTGTTGGATTTACTTTCTTGTAAGGATATTGTAACACCAAAGCTTAAGCTCATTTAAGCTTTATTGGGGACGACATGTTTACATATTGCGACAAACTGGAAGAAGGATAAACCTCCATCTTTAACACTGTGGGAGGTTAAAACTTGGGATCTTATGGTTATGGAGAAGATCTCTTTAATAGTTAACATAAGAACATGAGAAGCCAATGTTGGATCAGGCCAATGGCCCATCCAGTCCAACACTCTGTCACACAGTGGCCAAAAATACCAGGTGTAGTTAACCCTACAGATTCAGATTCTAAGTTATCTCATTTTTTGGACAAGTGGATGCCCCTTATTTCTTATTTGGAAGGAATGGAGTGTCATAAAGGTGGTGAGATTCACTCCAAATATAGGTTCCTTTTTGCATGACTGCTAAATCTTTATCTCCTGTAATAGTGTATTTTATTTTATTTGTTTGTTTCAATAAAAAGATTTTAAAAAAGAAATATATGCTTAACAATTGACAAACGATTGTAATTGTCCAGTTGATTTTCTTCTTTTTCATGGTAGGAGATCCCCCCTAATTTTGCCCTTAACAGTTTTAAATTCTACACCAATGATACTCATTCCATGGCTCACGGAGAGCCTCATATGCAGTTACCATCAACCAGAAGTGCCACGTGACTACTATGTGTGCCTTTTCTGCCACCCCACCAAATGCATACATACAATAATATAAGATAAGCTTCCGTGCGCACTCATGCCTCTTCAGATACAAAGTGTGTGTGCACACGAAAGCTTAATACCTTGAATATAACTTTGTTGGTCTTAAAAGTACCATTGAACTCAAACCTTGTCCTACTGCTTCAGACCAGCACTGCTACCCACCTGAATCTAATAATATAAGATGTAACTCATAATATTAAATATATAACTATTACCTGTCTTTTGTACAAGAACACCATGTAGGGTTGCCTCATCATTGAACCTGGATGCACTTGACTTGCCTTGGTGCCTTCTCTCTCTCTCTCCCTGACATGAGGCTCATGGTTCAGTATACAACAAGGCTACAGGAATTCAGCCAACGGCATTGAGAAACCTCACTTTGCAAAAAGCCTGTATTCCCTTTACTTTCTTCTCTGCCTTCCTGCTATCTCCTCCAGCAGATCAGGTGAGAGAGTGAGATTGCCCAGGAGCCCAGAGGAGGGCAAGCTGGACATGAAGAAAGGGGCGTAAAACCACCACCACCCTGCTGTGGCCAGCTTTCTTTTTTTCCCCCTGGATGGTGCTGGTTTTGTTCTCCTCTGCAGCAAGATTGTTCTCCTCCAGGCAGCTGCCCTGGGTGCTTGGATGAGCGTGAACAATGGGCCATGTACCACATTGGGCAACAGTGCTCAGAAGAGCCAAGGTGGCATGTCAAAGAGCCACTAGGTATCATTGCCCTAGATGTTATTTGCAAGGAGTACTATGTGAGCCACTAGCTAGAGATCTGAGCAAATATACCGTAGAATGCTGGGTGACTTGGCTTTGTAGGTAGGGAAGGTTTTTTTATTGCATCTTAGGGCAAAGAGGCTTTTATGTGTACAAAGCCATACTCATGATTCCATGTATCTTCCCTCTCCTTTGTAGACAGACCTATATTTTATCCTAGTATCAGGTAAATCTGGAATCCCTGTGGGAGGTTCTGTGAAGTACAGCGTCAGTGGAAATGGAAATCTGATTGGGCCTCAGGTTCACATCACCAGCCATGGAGCAATCTACATCTTGTTTGGCTTTGGTAAGATTCCCTCTCCTTTCTAACTGATCTTATTTCTAAGCCATGCAGAAACTAGAAAAAGGGTGAGCTTAACCCAGGATCCAGTAGTATAAAAATACATAAATTAACAGTGTCAGCTGGCAAAGGCTGTGAAATTCCAGCAGCTGTGTTTGGGAATTGATTCATTCCTG
>NW_015160911.1:195833-204237 GCF_001447785.1 Gekko japonicus
TCCTGCTGCCCCTTTGGAATGTAAAGTTTTAAGACCCTCTGGCATTTAGAATCCAAACATAAAGCTTGCATGGAAGAAAACTAGCACATGAAGCTCAGTGCTATTTGCTATCCTACTTGTCTCAGGGCCTTTCTGTACAACCTCTTGTTTGTGCAGTACTTCCACATTTCCTTTGTAACTTGGAGAATGTGATTGCTACAACAACTGCACATACTTTTCTATTGTACTGAATATGGTTGCATGAGATTGATATCTACTTTGTTCATGATGTAATTAATGATAAATAACATGTCTCATGCATTCACTCCTTCACAGAATTTTGTAAACCTTGTTTATTTTAGCTTCTTTTAATTATTATTTTTGAAGGTTATGAACTCCTTAGATGTGCAAACCCTGCAGAGTAATACTTATGCAATGATATTCTTTCCTTTTTTAAAAAAAAGTTTGTCTCCTTGATGGGAATGCACAGTAGCTAGGGTTATTTTTTTTGCAGGGAAAAATGAGCAAAACTCTCACACTCTGAGTAAGATACCACACCCTTGTCTTGAGAATGGACATGCAAGAGTATTCAACAAAAGGTGGAATGTGGTTGGATTTTGCTTTGAAATTGTGCAGGAAGGCCCTGTGTCTTGCCAGTTTGTTTTTGAGGAGTCTGGAAGACCAAAAGCAAGCAGCTGGATGGCCAGTGACACAACTAAATTCATTGAAAAGGGCTCTGCAGGATTATGGAAAATTTAAAATATGGTTGGGGTACATTTTAACTGATTACGTAGAAAGGCTGTCATAGAGGCAGAGTAACTAGGATTTCCCTGCAGCAACTCTTGCACCATCACCATATCAAAGCCCTTTTCTACCTTGCATGATTCCCCCCCCCCCCACTGAGGGTTCCAACACAAGTCTTTTGCTCTCCCCTTTTGTCTAGGAAATGTCCAAGCAGTCTCCCTGCGTGACATTTTTGCTCAAGCCAGAAACCATGACAGCTTCCCACCAGGGCTGCAGCAAGAAGAGCCAGAGTGGGAGAAGCTCAGATTCTTCAATTCGTCAGAGCTCATTGGCATTTACAGGTGAGACTCTGTCTTCTCTCCACTGTGAAGAATTTGGGTTTCCTGACTTTTAGCACTATGGGCAATCATACGGTAGCATTTCCAGCTGGCTTCATATCTTACTGGACAGTTTTGTATGTGTAATTCTCTGCCTCAAGACACAAGAGGACTACTTCTTAAGCCACAATTGTAGACTAGAAAACAGCAAAGGATACATGCAGAAATAAACATTTAGGGCATTTAACAGAAGTAAGAAGTTATAATAGGAAATATGGTAATGCAAATGGAACCAACTAAAATGTTACAGGACAGACATGTTTTCTGAGGAAACCCTGAACAGACTTCAAAGATTAATTGCTTCTGGAGAAAGCTGCAAAAAATGCCCTCTGACAAATTTTGCAAGTGCATTTGTGTTTCCAGCAGTTTTGCCTGGGGAGGAACTCCCAAGTTAGCACTGAATTTTGCTTTAGCCAAAATTGCGATGCGCACTTTACTCGTGGAGGGAAGTAAGCAAAGATTCCTGAGTGTGGCTCTTCCTTATATTCTCTGGCTGAATCTGACATGAATCTTGTCTGAGACACAGGCCATTTGGTATAACACAAGAGCATACTTGGGGCACAGAAGTTGCAGTTCAGCACTTGCTTTATGTGGGTTTCACGTGCGGGCCGAAGACCCCCCCCCCATGCTGCTGTTTTGGGGTGCGGGCCTTAAATTAAATCGTTTATGCACAGTTGCCTCAGTTCATCTTCTGCCTCCCCCCAGTGGAGGTGCTGAGTTCCTCCAGACAGTAAAGTCTCCAGATGGCAACTGCAGTGACCTCCTTATCACCACGAAACGTGGTCTGACCTTACTGCGAGGACAGGACCTGAAGCCTCATTGGACTCTGGAGCAGCAAGACATTGACAGGTCAGTTTTCTTTTGTCCACTTCTTTATGCTAAGACGACCTGAAACTCCTTCCTCTCCGTACTTATTTACACTTCTCACATACCTCAAAAGGAATTCAAGGACATCTTTGCCCAGCCATTCAGACAAGACAATAAATCGCAGGTTATAAACTACAGTTTAACTAAGTAGTGGTCTTCTGCGACATCTGAATGCAGGCTGCCCATCACACCCTGGTTGGTTTGTGGGTATTAAACATGAGTTTTAAATCACAATTTGTACCTGACTGCTAAACTGCAATTAGTGCTAACTATTGCTTACTGCTTTGTGGTCTTTGGGCATCACACTCAGCATGTACAGAGACTTCTAGAGCTAGGATTTAGGCACAAAAATCTCTCCTCAGAAGTGCAGCTCTTGAACAGTTTGTATGGTGGAGGCATCACACCTTTGCCGCTCAGCTCTTCTTCACCTGCAGCAACAGCGAATTGAGATTTTTCTGAGGTATTCTCTTCAGAGAGCTACTTCTTCATTTTTCTTGTGGGGGGAAAAGTTATTAGTTTTATCCTGTAGATAGTTGTGAGCCTCACCTTCAGACACCTCTTTGGAAAAGGGCCCTTTCTACCTCTACAGGTGGTGCTGTGGCTGCAGCTCCAGCTAAAGAACTTGCTTCCTTTGCCCCTTTACAATCTTTCTCAGTTATCCCAGTCCTGTAAAAAAAAGAAGAAATGGATTAAGTCTCTTGAACCTTACAAGTGAAAGTAAGAGCAGCAACGTAGTCAGCACCACCAACAACTATGATCCCTGTTACAGAGATCAGCCCCAGGGTTCTGAAGCTGATCTTAGAGCCACTTCCTCCTTTGAACATCTGATCACTAGTGGAAGAGCTGAAGGGAAATTTTCCTGTCATCTGTGAGATCTTCTGATGGACAGAGACCAAAAAGAAGTAAAAATAGGTTGCTTACTTGTAACTGTTATTCTTTGAGTGATCACACAGCCTGCCTATCATCCCCACAGGAAGCATCTTTAACTTGAGGTGTACATTTTTGGAAGGACCTGGGTGGCAATGGAATGCCCACTGGAGCTTGTGCAGTTCAAAGCTGCACTTCTGTAGGGAGACTTTCATGACAGAAGCCTAGCTCTAGAAGTTACTGGACTGTTGGCTCTGCTGTGGTGTAAAGCCTATAAGTATGAATAAACGGATGATTGATCAAAGAACAACAATTAGAGATAAGCAACCTTGTTAGAACCAAATTCAGAAATACTAGTTTGAACAGTAATAGTGGCCCTCTTAGCCTCTCTAGTACAGAACCAGTTGTACAGAGCAGCAGAAAACTTAGCTGCTGCAGTGTCATTTGGCTATCAGTGGGGTTTTATCAGGACATACCCTCATTCTTCTCCCTTGCCCACCTTCATTGATGGCTCACCAAGTTGGACTTTGCAGATTCAGCCTTTCCCAGGACAAAATTTAAAAGGTAATGGGTCAAAAGATCTCACATAATTGCATGCGTCTATTCACTTCTGATGAAATGTGCATACACATGAAAACTTACACCCAGAATTAAATTTTGTTGGTCTTAAAGATGCCACTGGACTCAAACTTCTAAATGCTTCGGTTCAGTCTGCGAAGAAATGCAATAGAAATTGATTCCCATAATATATTTGCAGTCAAAAGCAGCTCACAGGTCTGAAGAGGGGCATGGTGGCTGAGGATTGGCATAGCAGCTGGGCAGTGCAAGGGAGCTGAGGGGTTCTGCTTGGAGGTGTGAAAGGAGGCAAGCTGCAGATTAACTGGGCTTTACACATTCAGGTGGGCAGCCATGTTGGTCTGAAGCAGCAGAACAAAGCTTGAGTCCAGTGGCACCTTTAAGGCCAACAAAGCTTTATTCAAGGTATGAGCTTTTGTGTGCACCCACAGTTCTTCAGATACAGTGAAATGGAAATGACCAGTCCATACATATAGGTAAAGGGTGAGCATGCTAATTTACGGCTCACCCCCTACCTTTGTGTATGGACTGGTAATTTCCATTTCACTGTATCTGAAGAAGTGTGTGTGCACACAAAAGCTCATACCTTGAATAAAGCTTTGTTGGCCTTAAAGGTGCCACTGGACTCTAACTTTGTTCTGGGCTTTACAGAGATACTGTGGTCAGTTACGTATATCCTGTGAAATATTAGCGCCATCATATATATATGTATGACAGGACCATGCAGAATAATGGTCTTGGTGGCTTGATGGCTGCCTCACAACAACTATGAAGTACCCTTCTCCTAAATGTTTGTAAAAGCCCACACCAGAGCATCTTGGAACAAAGTTAAGCTTTTTTAATTTGAGCAAGCATCTGATTGTTGGAGTTACCATTTAATATTTGCTTTGCAGTTTGTTTTAAACTTGCTCTCTCTAAGTAGAGATTTAGACTACTATAGACATTGTAAAGACAGTGAACACATCTTGGGCCTTCAGCTCACACTGGTCCTCCATGCAGTCTTCTCATAAATGGATTTGTCATAAATAAATCCATTGTGGGCTGTTCAGTGTGACCAGCAGAACCTGTAACGTTGGCATAGCACATAAAGAGGTTTCTGTTTTATGTTCCACAAAGTACAGATACAGGCAAAACATTTCTAGTACCCAGTTTATCACTTCATCACATGCAAGTGTTCATCCCGTGATGACTTATGTGAAACAGCCACTTTATCTATCTATCTATTTATTCATTCAGTTTATGTCCCACCCTACCCTGCAAGCAGGCTGAGGGCGGCTCACAATATATGATAAGAACAATAAATAATTCATAAAAATATCAAAACATGTCATCTAAACTTAAAATAATATCTATTGATGGCAGCTTAACAATTCCTGAGTACAGTGCATGCTGCAACAATGTCAGGGAGGGCATGTTTCTCTTTCTCAAGTAACCAGGGTCAGCTGGTACTCAAGTAACTAGGGTCAGCTGGTACTCAAGTAACCAGGGTCAGCTGGTACTAATGCAGTGAGGCAGATTGATTGAATGAGGGAGGGAAGGCTGGTGTCATTTGGACATCTGCCGCCTCAGCCAAAGGTTGGTGGAACAGCTCCATTTTGCAGGCCCTGCAGAATTGTAACAATCCCGCAGGGCCCTGATCTCAACTGGGAGCATGCTCTACCAGGCAGGGGCCATGGCTGAAAAGGCCCTGGCCCAGTCAAGGCAAGGCAGACATCCTTCGGGCCGGGGACTGCCAGGCGATGCTGCTTGGAAGAGCACAAGGCACATATGGGGAGAGATGGTCCCATAGGTATGTTGGTCCCTGGCCACATAGGGCCTTAAAGTTTAGTACCATAACCTTGAATCTGATGCAGTACACAACAGGTAACCAATGTAATTTGGCGCAGCACTGGCTGAACATGCATCCTCATAGACTGCTGCACTGCTGCATTTTCCACAAGCTGAAGCTTCCGGGTCAGACTCAAGGGTAGGCCCATGCAGAGCAAGTTGCAGTAATCTAACTTGGAAGTGCCCATTGCATGGATCACTGTCATGAGGTCCTGGGGGAAGGGATAAGGAACCATCTGCCTGACCAGCTGAAGATGGTAGAAGGCTGATCTGGCAGCTGTGGTGACCTGGGCCTCCATAGAAAGGGAGATGTCCACCTCTAAACTCCTCATCATTGGGGTCAGCGTCAATGGTGCCCCACCAAGGGCTGGAAGTTGGATTCCCGATCCTATCCCGCCACAATTCAGGTACAGGACCTCCATCTTTGCTGGATTCCATTTCAGCCTACTCTGTTGCAACCAGCCAGCCACAGCCTCCAAGGCCCTAGTCTGTTGCAACCGGCCATCCATCAGCAGATACAGCTGGGTGTCATCAGCATATTGATGACAGCCCCGCCCAACCCCCCGGATTAACTGGGCGAGGGGGTACATATAGATGTTGAATAACATTGGGGAGAGGATTGCCCCTTGTGGGACACTGCATACCAAGCAATAGCGTGGAGATACCCTCTCCCCCAGTGCCACTCTCTATCCCCGACCACGGAGGAAGTACAGCCACTGCAAAGCAGTCCCCCGTATCCCCGCATTGGTGAGTCAGTGGGTCAAGAGATCATAACTGACCGTGTCGAACGATGCCGTTAGATCAAATAGCAAGAGCAGCACCGACCCACCTTGAACCAGATGCCTCCAGAGGTCGTCGGTAAGGGCAACCAGCACTGTCTCTGTCCCATTACCAGGGCAGGAAAACAATACTTTTCAGCAGAGGTGATCCGTGAGGTGGCAGATATCAGCAGAATCTACCTTATGGTATTTTTGAAGGTGTGAAGAATGTTAGGATGATTGTAAATAAACACTGTCTGTTCTATGTAATTTTGTCCTGGCCTTACCCCAAGGAGCCCAGGGTGACACATGTTTCTCCCTTCTTCATCGTATCCCCACAACAGCCCTGTGAGGTGGTTGTGGCTGAAAGAGAGAAGCTGGCCCATGGAAAAAATGGGATTTGAACCTGGTTCTCCCAGATGCTAGTTTGACACTCTAACTATTGGACCACACTGACTAGAAGTTGTGCAAAGGGTAATAAAACGTAGTAATGAACAATATTTACACCAGCACTGGATTTTCCCTCATTGTGTATAGCTGGATTTTGGAGTATTACACTCCATTTTCTTTCTTCTTCCTCTGGTGCATCGTCAAGTGGTCTTTGACCCTGCCAGTCTGTATACTTGATGAATGAGCAGTCTGATCTGTTTTGGAAGAGCCTGGATTTGTAGGAATGCAGATAGGTTCCTTTAGGATGACTTCCCTGTCTCTCCTTGCTTCTGACTGATGATTTCTGAATGTTTGCAGCCAACCTTCCCCTGGCTACTTCAATGATGATCTAACCCTGGACTTCATGATTCAGGCACAGAGTGGAAACAGCATAATGAAGAAGGTTGGTTTACCAATTCTGTTTGCACATCATGTGTCACCGATTGGCTCCTGTGTCAGAAAGCAAAAGCTGTATCTGCAGGAAGTTGTAAGCATGTTTCTGAGCAATGACCAAAGGAAATTGACTAGAAGATATTTTGTACAATACACAGAGTGCTCCACGCATATTTTGGAAAGCTCAGTTTTGTGGGAAAAGCTCCCTGTATACAATAAACGATACATCAGAGACAGAGAGTGGTTCAGTGGAGCCTTCTGTCTGCTAGTTTACCACCTGAAGAAAGGCATTTGGAGTTCTACCATCTTATTCTGTGCAGTGCAATGAATGGCTTTAAGGGTGAAGAAAACTACCCCCCCCCCCCCATGCTCCTGGGAAGATTAAAAACAGGGCAAGGGTGGGATATCCATCTCCTCTTATATAGCCCCAACATTTACTAATCAGAGGCAACTGAATACGGAGAGTTTATTTTTTACCTTTACCTGCCCACTATCTTTTTCCATGTTTCTTACTGGTATGCTCACTCTAGGTTCTCTGTTTTCAGGTACTGGTGGTGGATGGTAAATCAGGCCTTCCAGTCTGGAGCTATGAACTGCTGTGTCACATGAAAAAATCAGATGTGCTGTCAGTGATGACTCTGGATAGAAAATCCGTATTTCTCTTCTGGGCTAATGAGAAGCAGGCCCTCTTAAAGAGCTTGGTATGTAAGAGTCTAGTTCCTATGTAAGAAGGAGGCTTTGTTCAGTCTCTAAATGATGAGCTGTGGCTTAAACGTGCCATGGAAGCTGGGAAGTGAAAGGCATTTTGCCTAAGCTCAGATACACATGATGTGGAAAACAGATTTCTGGCATGACTCCAACCCCGGCATTATCTGTCTGTTTTCGCTTCCATCTTAAAAGGTTTTTATGCTCTGCTTGTTTCACTGATCCGTACTGGAAGCTTCTATA
Source organism: Gekko japonicus (assembly GCF_001447785.1). Classification (NCBI taxonomy): domain Eukaryota; kingdom Metazoa; phylum Chordata; class Lepidosauria; order Squamata; family Gekkonidae; genus Gekko; species Gekko japonicus. The sequence goes on from NW_015160911.1 coordinate 203,599, forward strand.
TGGTAGTTATCTGGATTTTATTTCTATTCCGCTTGACTCACTGTGTATGTAAATACTTCGTAATAATAATAATAATAATCATCATCATCATCATCAAGCCTACTGGTTAATTGGAATCATTTCAAACCATTGCTGCTCTAGAAGAGACAAAAGTATCTGTTCCCTTAAAAGCACTCTGCACTTTGATAACATGTAAAACCTACACTAAGAATAATGATGACATCTGAGTTTTTAATAATGTTTTGTTCTGCCCTGGGACACAAGTGGGGAGAATCCGTTACGATCCTTTCTTTTATCTCTGCCACACTTCTTAATACTGTGAGAGAGTGTTATCTAGTGGTAACACATTACCATTGCTATGCTTTTCATGAGGCTGCAGGATAACTGAGAGAGCTCTACAATATAAATCAGATTTTGCCCCCCCCTTTCTGTTTTTCATTTTATTTCCATTTCAGAAATCCAATGCATGATTAGAATGAATCAAATGATATTTTGTTTCAGATCAAAATTAGGAAACTCCCATAGGATGTATTAAATCCCAGGAACTGTGTAGTAAACAGATAATTTATGACTTTTTTTAAAAATAGGAACCCAGCCCAAGAGTTCACCATCTTTATCTCCTTCATCCTGCTTTCCCTA
>NW_015160911.1:204251-228766 GCF_001447785.1 Gekko japonicus
GATCTTAGCAATACGACAGGCACAGTGACTGCTTCGTCTAGTAAGTATATGTGTGTGTGCCTGTGTCTGTGTCTGTGAAAATAAAAGCAAGGAAACCTGAATTAGATGCTCAAATTCTTCCTGGTTTGTGCTGTGCGATCAGTTATTCAGTTCACTTGCTTTCAGTTTTTTCCCTAAGTTGTTGAGAGGGTTTAAGTATTTTGGTTAAATAATTGCTTTTCCTCTTAAGCACAGTGCCTGGTTGATGACGATTCGGCACAGTCCAAAGAGACAAGAGGATTGTAGAATTTGTCACTGCCTTCTAAAAGCAGCAGACAATTCTACAGTGACTGTACTAAAGGCTGGGGTAACAGTTGGCCATGGTGCAATAGCTTGCTGAGCAGTTCTAGGCCTGGGAGGAGTCACAGTGCAGTGCAAAGGTACTTGGGCAGCTTTAATACAAGCAGGGCTGTTTCTCAGCTGCTTCGGGCAGCACAGTGAGGTGAGGAAAGGGAGCCAATATGCCACTCACTTGCTCCCAGGCAGCAGTTGTGCTAGAGGTGTTGATGGGTGTGGTTTGCAGCTGTCATTGCCTCCTGGATGCACACTGCTGGTAGTAGGGTTGCCAACCCCCCCCCAGTTTGCCAGGGGTCCCCCGTTTTGGGGGGGGTTCTACCCGCCGCTGGCCAGATGGCCAGCGGGGGAAGCCCCACCCCAACACCCACAGCCACCCCTCTCTCTCCCTTTAAGTGTGTGGAACCCGTGTTTCCTCCCAAGCCTGATCTCCGCTTGAGATCAGGCTTGCAGGGAAATGCCAGCTTCCTGCACTTAAAAGGGAAATGCGGCTGCTCTTAAAGGGGAAACACCGGCTCCTGCACTTAAAAGGGAAACGCCGGCTCCTTTATGTGCAGGGAACTGCCGTTTCTGGAGATCTGGCGCGCGGGGGGCGGCGGCGGCGGTCCCCAACGTGACGTCATCACGTCGGGGATGCCCCGCCCCCTCCAGGAACACCCCCAAAGTCCCCCGCTGGGGGTTGAAGATGGACTTGGCAACCCTAGCTGGTAGCCAGATTCTAGGAAGATTCCTGGGGCACTTGGGTTGATGAATGTGACTTACAGCCACTGTTACCTCCTGGACCTGTGCCACTGCTGGCCAGGTTCAGGGCGAGCTGAAGCACTGGCAGCGCTTCTGGGGTGCAGCTTCCTCCCAGCCTCCACTGGTGTGTGAGCTGTCAGTAGGGATAGCTTACACCCTCCTGCACCTGAGCCAGGTCTCAGCTGAGCCCTGGGACACTGCTGGCATTGCTGGGGCTCAGCTTTTTTCCATGTGAGGAGGTGACTGGCAGCATAACTGCCTGGAAAAGCAAAAACAAACAAACCCAAAAACCCTTGAACCAGCCCCAAATGCATATGCCTCTGCCTGTGAAATAAGGAGAAGTGACTCTGGAAGTGGGGCCTCCTTGATATTGGTGCCTCAGTCTTGGAACTCCATTCCCACAATTGGCTTGCCTAGTGTTGAGCTTATCAAGCTTCAGCATAGCAAGCTAAAACTTTCACATCACCCAAATGTTTGGCTTAGGTTCCTCCCCCCTCATTTTATGTTATAAACTACCTGGGTAGCAGTATGTTACAGCTTACAGGTCTTTTAAATTGATTCATAAATAATGGGCATAGGAGTAAGATAGTCCACTGATGAATCTGGGGTTCTAAGGGCCAAGCTAGACATGATGGTGGCAGATCAGATCTCCCTTTAAAAAAATGAATAGCAGCGTCAGCACCTCTGTGTTTTCCTTCTAGGGCCAAGAGCAACTCTGGTAAGGGCCTTTTGGGACCCATTTTCAGCAGCAAGTGCTGGCAGGAATGAGGTGAAATCCACAAACAAAAGACCAGTGTCTGTGTAACACCTTTTATTGGACCAGCCAAATTAGCACAAAGCTCTGTGCAACCATTTGGGCTCACTGGAGCTCTTCATCACCCATGATGTTACAAACTTGGAAAAAGACAAAAGGGTAGCAGGCAGAATCCTCAGGCCATGATCTTAAGGTCTGATCTTACCAACATCTTCCATGAGAGCAGAGCTCGATTTGGGGGGGATCGCGGGGGATCGCAGTTCCCCCGAGTGAGGTGCAGGGGGCGGGGCACATGACAAAGCCCCGCCCCCTTCTTCCGGCCGCCCCCTGCTTCCAGCCTCATTCTGTTGCAGAAGGAGGAAGAAGCAAGACGGTAAGTTGGCATCGTCCCCCTCTGCCTGGCCGAGGCCACTCCACGTGGCCTCTGCAAGGACTCCCAGCCCCATCCAGGAGCTTCCCCGAGGTAGCTGTGTTAGTCCGTTGCTGCAAAATAGTCCAAGAGTTCAAATAGCACCTTTAAGACTAACCTTTAAGACTAAGACTGAGTGGTGGGTGTGGCCTTATGACACACTTCCGGTGATGTCGGGGTGTGGCATATGCTAATGAGTTATGCTAATGAGTTCCCCTAGCTCTTTTTCTACTAAACGACCCCTGCATGAGAGGCAGTTAGCGCCTCCACGTTGTTGCTGAGGTGCAGACTTCCATCATGGTCTCCAAGAATCTGCATTCACCTGTGGGGAGAAGCTTCCAGCTCTGTCTTGTTTGCCTGGCATGGGATGCTACTTTATCTGTAATGGTTCTTCTCACTGTTTGCCGGTTTCCAGTAAAGCAACTGCATAGGTTTGGTTCTGTAGAATTTGGGCTTCTGTAGCTATGTCTTTCTAGGCAGCTTATGCAATTATAGGAAAATCTATTGCCTGTGTACGTGTCATTGCAATTTACAACACTGCCAGAATTATTATTATTATTAAAGCTAAGGTTTCAGAATCATAAGCTTTTAATCTTTATATTTTATTGTTGCTGTTCTCTGCTTGTGTGTTACAGCAGTCACCAGAGTCAGAAATGCCAGTGGTGGCTGAAACTTTCACATCAGCAGAAACATTTGTATTCATTGCAGAGTTTCAGACTGGCTGAACACCAAGTAGATTTAATCTGTAACTAGGTGCTGAGAACCTATACATTGAAAAACAGTCAATAGACATTAACCTGATTGTCAGATTTTATTGGGATGTGATGAATTACCGAGGCTTCATTAGTATCTTCTTTTCTCTTGGCATCTGCTAGTTGGAATCAATGACCTTCAAAAGGATGCATTTTATATTACTGTGACAACAAGCCCCACCTCTGAACATCAGCCAGGGTTTCTGTCTGTCAGCAAACTCCGTCTGAGGTGGGCCCTGATGACTCAAAGCCAAGTGGTACCCCTGCAGGAGGCCAAGCTCAGAGTCAGCCAAGGGGAACTGAGGCGCTTGCTTTCCAGGATCAAATTTACTGATTTTACTCACAAGGTAAGATCATTTAAAGAGCTCTAGTAAAGATATGCACACCAAGAGTAGAACTGGCCTTGCCACCCTTTTGGAGAGAAAGCACCAGAATTTCTGGGCTTGAAGATTAGGTAAATTACAGAAACAAGTGCTAAGAGAAGATTCAGAAGCACGGGGGAATGATAGAAAGATGGGTCCTCTGCTTTGACCCAGGAAAGGTAGCAGCCCAGGTCTTCTCTGACTGCTTTGTAGCTCCTTTGCACTTCACAGATGCTTCTTAGGCAAGAACTTGTACAAGACACTGTAGCTTAGAGCGGTTTGGTGTACAGGGTTTTTTTGTTTGTTTGTTTTTTTTAAATGTGAGTCCCACAGTGGATTCCTGTGCCATGATTTTTTGAACAAGTGAGTAGTCCATGAGACACAGACCAGATTCTGTTCACATCAAAGGAAAAATCTTTGGTTTTGGCCATTTGTCACAGAGCATTTTTATGTGTATTAAGGCTCCTGGAATGAGTTGCTGGAGATGCTTTGGTTATGAAAAGGGGATAACGTACAGATAAACTCTACCAAATGGGATCATGGCTTCTATACCTTCATGTAAACCGCAGATAGATTCAAGTTTTCAGACATAGCCAGTTCTAACAAACTCAGGCACATGCTGAAGCCCAGACTTGGCTTTTCAGCATGGGATTGTTTCATCGGTTGTAGCTTTGGTTTATCCCCTGATTTTTGCAGGCATTTTTGTGCTTTTAGTTTTCTCTTTGTCCCCACCCCATCCCCCCTTATTTTTGGGGGGTCTTTTGAGGCCACTTTTACCCCAGTGTTTTTCTGGAAGCTGATTCTGAGTTGCTTTTCCCTTGTACATAATGTTTCTTTTGGTTTTTATTGTCCCACCCACTTCCAGCATGCTTTTGGTGATTGGACTGTTATGCTCAATCCACTCTTCCTTCCTCCCAGCCTGAAAATAAGTGGTTTCATTTTCTTTCTAAAATGGCACTAAAATATTGATCTATTGCTAGACCATTGTAACAATAGGCTTAGCAAGTTTTCTGAATTCCCAACTTCCATTTTGAAAAAAGTAATCTCTATCCCCTTCCCTCGTGGAGATATAGAGAAAAGGCATATAAGAAAAAGCTGCTAAGCGTATTAATATTTTAGTGCCATTTTTTTAATGGGGAGTGCGCTGCAATGCCACCGATGATGCCACCAATGATGACAGTGCTCTCTATGAAAAATCCTCATTATTAAAGTCGTGTGCAGAAAAAAAATAAGCTGCTTCCACATTTTTGAAAATGCAGAGGGAGGGCAGACATATGGACGACCTCTGCCGAAACCAGTTTCAATGCTGTGGATCAACTGCCAAGCAAATGAGGAGTAAATTGAGCGTGTGGAAAAGCCCTGGGTTTGGAGACTTGCTGCTTGTCCCACAATGTTTGTGTTTCTGGGGGGCTTTGGGCATAGGCCAGCTTGCATGAGGACCAGCCCCTACTTCTGAACAGCCTGGCCTTACATTTTTGAATGTATGTCCCACTTTTCTCCCCAACGGGTACCCAAAGCAGCTTAGAACATAGTTCTTCCTTCCTCCATCTTCTCACAACAACCCGGTGAGGTAGGTTAAGCGAGGGGTTGTGATGTCCCCAAGGTCTCCCAGTGCACTTCCATGGTGGAGTGGGGACTCGAATCCAGGTGTCCCAGGATGCTAGTTCAACACCCTTTCTACTATACCACGTCAGCTCTTCGACCTTGTGCAAAGTGAGAGTACCTCCAGGGTTACCTGCAGTGGCACATTGCATGCAGTTTTTATTCAGAGTGGGCCTAGTGCAAAGTATTTGGTTGTACCTCACAGGAAATGAGATCATCCTCCCTTCTTACCTGAAGACTGGTAAACACCTACACGTAGCCCTGGTGCGCCTGACTGAATCTCTCTCTCCTCTCCCCTCCCCCACCCAGTTCTAGGCCTTCGACTCTTCAGGTTTTTGAACAATGGGATAAAAACGTGGTCCTCCAAATCAGCAGGCCAAGTTGATGGGCCAGACTCCACAATACGTTCTGTAAGTGGTGACTGAAAAAATCCAGCTGCTAATTGCCTTTCTGGAGAGGTTGCACTGGTGGCTCCTCAGGCATCCGTATTTGAAGGAACAGTGCTGGACCCATTCATTGCTACTCCTTGCCTGCATGCTTCCTTCCAAGTAGACTCTGGACATGTAAATTTATGCAGAGGCACAAGTGTGTACATTATATATAGATATAGATATATATTTATGAAGTGTTTCAGGAAGCTCCTATTTGTATCTGAGATGCATTATGATGTCCTTTGCTTTTTTGGCCCATGCACAGTTATTTCAATCAGTGGGTTCCTTCAGCTTTTCTACCTCCTTTGTATTAGGATTACTGATGTATCCCATTTGGTTCTTCCTCCCGTCCATCCCTTCATCTATCCTGGCCTCTTGAACAAAGCTGGATTGCTTCAAGTTGAACAATTCTGTATTCTCCCACATTCATTTGGCAACTGGCTACATTTGGTGCAGTCTCCCATTCCTAGATCTGTCTCTCTTTTGTCATGCCAGTCATAAGTATTTACTACAGTTTTCTACAACCACATAATAACAAAATCGTCAGTGCAATGGAAAGTGTATTATCTTGGACAATTTCTGCCTGGAAAACTCCAGTGTCTGATGACCTTTGGAGTAGCAGTTGTAAGCAGAGAGGATTTAAGGCTGGGCCAGTAGTGCATTTTCCCTGGTGTACCCAGTTACAGTATTGATCTTTATAAGCAAAGGTTGGCTAGATGATACAGAGCATCAAGCAGGGGAATGGCGTTGGGTAGGGGTATGGCTTCCTACTTGAGGAAGAAGTTAGGGTCTCCAGTCTCACTGAATCTATGGGACTTTTGAGAAGTGGGAACCACCATAAAATGGCTGCAATGGAGACCAGGACCAATCACAAAATGGCTGCCATGAGGTACTGGGGCCAGTCATAAAATCTGAGGAGGTTACAAGCCAAGCATCCTCCTACAGTAGAGGCAGCTGCTTCCACCTGAGTGCTTCTTGCAGACACAAAGCTGATGCTTCCTGGGTTGTTTTGAAGCCCCTCCTGCTCCAGTGAGGTGGAGGAAAGCCAGGACTGGCTCTTAGCTTTGGGGGGGATGGAAACCCACTCTCTGCTGGGCACCTGGAGCCAAGCTGTGCCATGTTGTGAATCACTGTTTTAAGATATTAGGCCTCATGTGTACAACTATTTTTGACAAAACTTCTGTCAACAGCAGGTAAATGGCCAAGCCCCACAATAATTGTTAGTAGTTATTAGAAGTTATAACTGTTGTGATCCAAGGGAGAGTGGAATAATGGCCAAAGGTACTCAAAGGAATAGCACAATATAGCCTCTTGCCATTAATGTTATATCACCCCCGTGTATTAATTGACTATATATGACTATATATGACTAACTGTGCAATTCTAAGCTGCATTACACCCTTCTAAGTCCATTGAATCCAATGGATTCAGAACAGCATAACTGTTCAGGATTGTACTATGATTCTGGCTAAAAATAAACTTGTTTGTGCTCTTCCCTTCTCACTAGTGGTATTTGGCATGTAGAGCTGGTAGTTTTGAAGAGAGCCACTTTCTGTGTTCAGCCTAAGAATGGATCTGCTCATTTTCATGCGGTAACATATTTGTGTCTCCTCTGTGGGATTTTTGTAGAAACCTGTGGTTGATCCACGGATCTCTGCCTCTCTTCTAGGGTAACCTCTCCTCTTTCAATAGAGCCCAACTGTTAAGTGCCATTTCCCCCCTTCTCCAGTTTCTATTAGGAGTGAAACTGACTAGATCAGAAAGGATCTGGTCTACTAAATGACATCCCTTCCATGCAAGTAAGAAAAGTCCCATCAATCAGGTACAATAAAATGAGCAAATTCTCCTGCTTCCCACTGCTGTGGCAATGCTTTCCTGTTTTACATTTTTCTCTTACAAGCTTTGATGCTGGATCAGGGCTAATAACCATGGTAACAGTAAAAGGAACAGTCGTTCCTGTTGCGCCGCAGAAATAATTATCTGTACACAGCCATTCCCTTGTAAATGTCTCTCCATCATTATCTTTTATCATTAATCCGTCAGGAGGGGCCTCAGCCCTTCCCTGTTAATTCCTGAGCCTTTGAAGAGTGTGTATATGTAGGATGTGAGTTTATGTAAATAGCTTTGTAAATACTAGCACAGCCCATACCAAGAGCACTGCGGCCATTTCCTAGACCTGTGTTTATAAATAAGGGCAAAAGCTAAAGACATGAGAACTGCTTCCAGAATTTCCTTCTTCTCTCTGATGCAGTCCCAGGTGGTAAAATGGGTAACCTTCTGAGGCAGTGCATACTCTGCCTTTAACTCCTAGACTTGATTTGTGTTGTTTGGTGATGCTGGGCCCTCCATAATGTGAATTCCTTATTCACATCCTGTCTGCACTTTAAATAAAGATCTTGTCTGTATATTGTTTGAATTGTGACCTGTAATGGAACAAATAAATATCCTGTATAGCATCTCTCCAGTGTCTGTGTCTTGTTTGTCCCAACTGCTCTGAGCAAAGCAAAGGGGGACCTGTAGGGCCGCCAACTCCCAGGTGGGGGCTGGCAATTTCCGAGTATTGTAACTGATCTCTGGATGACAAAGATTGCTCCCCTGGAGAAAAATGGCTGCTGTGGAGGGTGGACCTCTGTGATCACACGCCCGCTGGCCTCCCTCTCCTCCCCGGGCTCCGTCCCCCAGAATCTCCCAGTATTTCCCAAACGGTAGTTGGCAGCCCTGGGAAATGCAGAAGGAAGAAATAGTGAATCTGATAGAGTCTCCCACTCCATCATAAGACTTTGGAATGGAAAGAAGTCCTAAAAGAGAAAAGTGTGTGTGTGTGGGGGGGGCTTAAGGAGGAAAAGTGGGAGAGGTGGAAACTAGGAACCTTGGGAGGCGCTTCTCTCCTCCCCCCCCCATTTTTTGGTTTTGCAGATTTTTAGCATTTCAGAACATTAGTCCAAGGGGGCAAGTACTGGCTCTTTGGGGAATTTTTTAAAAAAATCACTGGGAGCTTTGAACACAGAACTCCCAAGGTGTATCTGGTTTGGCTGTCAAAGAGAGAGACTGGGCATCACTGAGGACGCACTGTTCATAGGCTGGATATTCTTACAATGAGGTTAGGTAAAGGTAAGGTAAAGGTTCCCCTTGCTCGAAAGCCAGTTGAATCCAACTCTTAGGATTGCAGTGCTCATCTCCGTTTCCAAGCCGAAGAGCCAGCGCTGTCCGAAGATGTTTCCGTGGTCATGTGGCCGGCATGACTAGACACAGAGGTGCACGGAACCTTCCGGTCTGCAGTTCAGCATCTTAACCACTTGAGCCACCGCAGCTCCACCCAATGAGATTAGGTGCATGAAAATGAGAGGTGGCACAAAGGGAGGAGAATGCCTTCTTCCTATTTTTATTCTGTTCTTCCCCATGACCTGGAGAGCCCAGGCTGGCCTGATCTCATCAGATCTTGGAAGCTAAGCAGGGTCAGCCCTGACTAGTATTTGGATGGGGGACCTCCAAGGGATACCAGAGTCGTGATGCGGAGGCAGGCCATGGCAAACCACCTCTAAATGTCTCCTGCCTTGAAAACCCTACCGGATTGCCATAAGTCAGCTTTAACTTGACAGCAAAACACATCAAAAGAACTTCCTCCCAGGTGCTGAGGGCTGTGGACATTGATGTCCCCTCCTTCATTTTGACCTCACAATACTGTGAGGTAGGTTAGGCAGAGAGAGACTGAGTGCCCCAAGGGCAGCCAATGAGCTTCCCGGCTGAGTGGGTGCTCCCTGGTCATTGCAGTCTTGCCATTATCCCACACACCTTCTTACTCCTTCCACATGGAGGTTTTCAGCTACCAAATTGCTGCTGATTTTTGGAACATCCGGTCACCCTTCTCCCATCCTTATGAATCCACCCGACCATTATGGTCATCTTCAGAGGCCCTGCTTCAGGTGCCCCGGCCTTCTGAGATGAGGAACGTAGCAACCTGGGAGACGGCCCTCTCAGTCATGGCACCAGAGATCTGGAACTGTCCCCAGGGAGATTCTTCTGTCCCTCTCTGTTGCTGTTTTCCACCGGTGGGTGTAGACTTTCTTGTTTCGTTTGGTATTGAACTCATGAACCTGCCTTATACGGAATCAGACCACTGGTCCATCAAGGTCGGTATTGTCTATTCAGACGGCAGAGGTCTGTCACATCACCTACTGGCCTGATCCTTTTCACTGGAGATGACGGGGACTGAACCTGGGACCTTCTGCATGCAAAGCACATGCTCTGCCACTGAGTCAGAGTCCCTCCCCCATTCCCTCAATGATCCCTGCTTCATGACCAATGTTTTCCTGTTTTGCAACTGTTTTAAGCTCTTTTAAAAATTGCTTTAATGATGTATGTTTGGGAGGGGGGTTGATTTTAACGGTTTTATAATGTAATTTTATCATGTACATTTTAAATTGTTAGCCCCCTTGGCAGCCCTTGTAAGGGCAGAATAATAAACTAATAATCCTTATACACTCTTACCCGAACTTGCTTCTCAAGTGCAGGATAAGCACCATATCAAACAGTCTGGAGAAGAGGTCATGTTATCCAATGTCTCCTCCACACCAGCACCATTTCCCTTCCCGCATCCACACAGCCGCCATTGCTCCTGTGCCCCTGATCACTATAGAGTTATAACATTATAATGACCTATTTGTAACAATGCACTAATTTGTCCAGGTCCTGAACTAGCGCTCTCATTCACCAGTGTCTGACTTGGCTGAAACTCCTTCCCTCAACCCCAGGGAGGGGTGGGAGCTGAGCACCACTCCATTCCATCTCCTCTCCCCTAGCTCTACTCTCTTGTAAGATGGGAGCTAATGCCTACTCTTCCCTTCAAGCATTTTAATGGCTCATGACATATCTGGGGCATGCCAAGTATCTTCCCTCTACCAGAAGCCCTGTGGGGACAGGGCTAAGCCCTTGAGAGACCAATAGTGTCCTTGGAGCAATCTCTCCCCCTACCACCACCATGGAGCCACTAGACTGCTGATTGTCAGACAGTCAGATGTTAAAAGGACAACTATCATTGATTAGCTGGTTGGCATGTGGATCTTTACAGGGCATGTCCATGACTCTACTAGGCCTGATGGATGCCATCCCCTGTCTCAGCATCTCTCTGAATTTCCAGCTTTCATTTTAAAGGGTGAGTCTCTAGTCTTTTTTGCAGAGGTATACATTTCCCCTTATATCTCTGTAGCAGAAAGGGCTAGAGACAGAACTTTTAAAAATAAAAGCTGGGAACTCAGACAAACTGGTACATTATTGTGATAGGCCATTATAATGCTACAGCAAATATGCACTTTCTTTTTTTTAAAGAAAGCCTAGAAAACCCTCTTGTGAGGCACTGGGGACTGGGGGTGGCAGCCATAAAGGCTGAGGCAAGGAGAGTGCAGGGAAAACTGCTGTGCATTTGCAGTAGCAACAAGAGCTACATGGAGAATGATTTGTCGCAGCTGCCCTTGTTTGTTTGGAAACTTTTTGACAGAGAAGTTTTAACATAATGTCTGGTATGTTCAGACTTAAAGAGAAGTAAGAGAGATTTAAAGGTTTCTTTAATACCCCCCCACACACACACACACCTTGATCTAAATTGCATAAAGTTATGAAACTACAAAATAAGTCACTAATCACTTGCTACACTGTGCATGTACATACACATTCAGCAGACTTGGGATTTATTATTTTTAATTCCACCATTCCTCCAAAGGGATCCAGATGGTATACATGGTTCCCCCACCACCACCCTACCCCTCACCCCAACTCCATGAGGTAGGTTAGACAGAGACAGAGTGACGGGCCCAGGGTCACCCAAGCAACTGTTCCCTGCCCGAACAGTTATTAAAGAAGAGATTGGTTTGTTATGTTCCAAATATTGGCAGACATTGTACCCATTATACAGATCAAACCAGTCAGAGCATACCGTTCTGAATCTAAGGCCAGTAGTGCCTATTTGAACACCTTTTTCATATAGCCACATTTGGTATCAATCTTTAACGCCCCAATATTCCTGTGAAGAACAGCTGTACAGCCCCCAATATTCCTGTGAAGAACAGCTGTACAGCCCCCAACAGGTTCCTCCGTTGGATAAATGCACTTTTCTGTGCCCAGCATAGTTTCCTTTGCCTCAGGTTTGGCTGAATAAAAACCTATTTTGTGGTCCATTGTTTCAGATAACAGTCTCTAGAGTACTGCCCAGATAGCAAGGACTACAGGCCGCCACCCCCCATGTCCCCAGTAGAATGAATAAATGAAAGTCACCAGAATCCCAGAGGAAGCGAATGTTTTGTTCAAAGTTCTCTTGCGCTCCCACTGAACTCTCTCCAGCCTAACAGGGATCTTCCCCCACTGACTTCCCCAGGACCTCGTTCAACTCTACATCAGGCTCCCTCTGTAGCACCTTCTGCTGCAGTTCCGAGTAGAAGTCGACCCCTTCGGAGACGGAGGATAGAGGTTTCTCCTGGAACTGCTCTCTGTGGTGGAACTGGGACTGCATTAAGCATTGGTGGTGCTGAGACTCCTCTGCACTGAAGCTCCCATCGCAGCTTTTCTGGTGGTTGCGTTTGAATTCCAGCACTGTCTTGGTGTACGTGTTGAGAGTTGTAACCGCGGAAGCCATGCAGCAAGTGAAGGAGGCCCAGGCCATGCTAGAGGAGAAGAAGAGGGAGAATAAGGGTTTATTTCCCAGTTAAGCAGAATGCTGCTTGTGCATACAAACAGGAGACATGATCTCATGCTGTGTGGCAGCAGGGGTACCACTCTTGGCAGGCAGAGCCAGGCTTCTGATTGCTGCATATGTAGGGTTGCCAGCTGCAGGTTGGGAAATATCTGGAGAGTTTGGAGGTGGAGCCAGAGGAGGGCGGGGTTTGGGGAGGGGCGGGACTTCAATGGGGTACAATGCCACAGAGTCCACCTTCCAAAGCAGCCATTTTCTTCAGGTGAACTAATCACTGTCCCCTGGAGATCAGCTGTAATAGCGGGAGATCTCCAGTTACCACCTGGAAGTTGACAACCCTATGCATACGCCTTCCTTCCCCCCTCTCCCATTAGAAGCTCTCTATCTGAACAGCTGTGGAGGACTCCTCTGGTGATGCCTAAAGTAGAAGCCAAGAGCTTCACAAATAACTTTCATTTCTGAGCAATATTTCACAGGGAGCCACAGGGCTATTTTTGGGCTGGAACGCACAGGAACGGAATTCTGGTTGGCTTCAGAGTTGGCCACGCCCACTACAGCCAAAACCTCCATGTGCGTGGCTACAGAGGGAAGGCCTGGTGAGCGGACCCCCCGCAACTCCAAGGTGGGGGGGCCCTGGAAGGATCGGGAGGCATTTAAATGCCTCCCTGGGCCTTCCCTGGCCTGTCCAAGGGCTGGCTTGCCTGGGTGCCCCGCAGCCACGGAGCACCCAGGCAAGCCAAGGGAAGGCAGTTTAAACTGCCTCCCCTCCCCTCCAAGGGCCAACTTGCCTGGGCACCCTGCAGCCGCGGGACACTCGGGCAAGCCAAGGGAAGGCATGGGGTGTGCCTGATATGCTAATTAACTATTCTGTCAGGGTTGTGGCCTAATATGCTAATGAGTTTCTGCTGTTGGGTGTGGCCTATTATGCTAATGAGTTCCCACTGGGCTTTTTCTACAAAAAAAGCCCTGGAAATGGTGTTCCCTGGCAGAGTTCCCCTCCCTTGTAATGGTGGGTTACATAAATCATGGAGGCGGACACAGAAAAGAACTTGCATAAAATAAATACTTTTCTGTGCATTTGCTGACTTTCCTTCTAGAAAATTAAATTTAAATAAAAAATGGATGTCTTTACTATTGGCTACTTCCAACTAAGACTGAGGAAGTCAACCAGGAGCCACTCGGAAGCTCCTGGTGATGGGAAATGGAGGTGAGGGGGAGTCTGGGGGAAGGGAACAGCCCCCCCCCAACCCCTACACAATTCAATGTACTAAGGAAGTGTCACCATCAACATTTAAAATATGAAATTGTTTTTTTCCAAATTGATCTGCTAAATTGTTTAAAAACAAGTGGCTGGAAATTGGAATATGGGTTAGGGAGATATTTCCCCTAGGGGATAATGTTGCAGTTTCACTGTTTATATTTGATAATCCTGTTTAAGGACAAGATTGCATTACTATTACATATTCTATTTTGTTCATGTCCTCCCCAGGTCGTCTGCAAGGACTTCCACAGAGACATGCCTTGCAAGTTCTGTGCTCTGAATGAACTCAATTTCCAGGTGTGCCTGATTTAGATTGGAAGCCGAGAACACGTGGAGAGTGGGTGCTTAAGCCCTCCACCCAACCCTGGGCTCCATTTTCTCACTTGAAAAGGCCTTGGAAAGCCACCGCTTGCCTCAATGAGGAAACCTATGCGTACTGGGCTACATGTAGGCTTCCCCAGCAGGACAAATAACACTCCAAGGCATTTCAGATGAGGCAAATGGCACTGGGGGGTGGGAAGAAGGACAGGAGAGTAATGCAAGGTGCAATTAAGCTCAAAGGCAACCTATTCTTCAGTTTTTAAGAGTGTGGAGGAGACAGGAGACTGCTGTGATTCAGTGGCAAGGGGAAGGCATGCACAATCTTTGTGTGTGTCCAGAACACCACTCTAGCATTGAAACAACTCCTGGGCTAAGGCCTGGTGAGGTCTTGGCACAAATGAATCGTAGAGGCCAGTTACAGAGGAGTAGCCATGTTAGTTGGTTGTGGAAAACCAGAGAAGATATTTTGTGCTGCCATTAAAGGTCAATTATTTTTATTGTAGAATTCATGGCTAAAGTCTATTTCATCAGATGCTTGAAGAGATTCTTTGGTCAGCAGATACAACTGTACAAATGGATACAGAAGGAGGAAAAATTGAACAGTAAGGTTAAAGGGCCATGGAATGCAATAGGTACATTTTGTGACATTTCTACGCAAAACTCAAAAGTACAAGCTAACCACAGTGGACATTAACAACAGCCGTAATGGTGTCTGTTTAAGCCCTGGCTAATGCAATTACATCTACTGTTAAATTCTAATGCAGCAATTATTTATGCTGCAATAAATCTGCTAGTCTTTGAGGTGCCACAAAACTCCTTTTGGTTTATAAGGGGGGAGGACAATTACAATACCCATTAACATTTATTCTGCCATGGATTTATGATCCCTTGCTGTGAATAATGTACAAAATTTTGAAAGAAGTAAAAATAAAAGCAAATTATATCCCATGAAATGGAAGGTTATTTCCCAGGTTATGTTCATATTGTGCTGTTTAAGAAGCAACAGTGGAAGTGGAAGGGGCAAGCAGCAAAATTGTACCTTGCTCGGGGTGACCGAATCCCTGGACCCAGCCCTCCCCATTAGGGATTCTAAGGGAACTTCGACAAGAACTATCGGGAAGTATCAACTGGGCGGGGACTTGCCACTGTATAGGAGCTGACATACACTGCCATCCAAAGGAGAGTTACCCCTTCCTTAACTCATTGACTTCAATGGACTTAGAAGGCTGTAACTTTCCTTAGAATTTCACTGTTACGATATCAGACTGTTCCATCTAGGGCAGCATTTCCCATCCTATGGGTCCTCACCCCAAAAATGGGTTGCAAAGCCTGTGGAAGTGGGTCCCAGGCTTTTGTGGGTTTATTGATTTCTTCATGCTCTGTTTTTAATCGGGTCACCATACCAAGCAAACTTGGAGTTGTAGCTCATCATACCAAAAAGGTTGGGAACCACATGTACAGGAGCATTGTTTTCAACAGCAGCAAGTCAAATGTCCCTGAAAGGTAACCAGCGGGGCATGAAGAGGATGATGCCTCCCTGTTTGTCCCCAGCATCTGCCTTTGCACACAGAGGTTCCATTTAGCAATCATGGCTATTAACCAGCAATAGACTATTGTCTGTGTATTTGTCTCGTCCTTGTTAAAGCCACCTAAACTACTGCCCTTCATCCCATGTCGTTAGGTACACATTATGTAAAGAAGAATGTCCTTTTGTCATTCCTAACTTTGCCCTTCAGCTTCGCCAGCTGATTATAAATTATAGTGTGCCAGTATTACGAGAGGAAGGAATGTCCTCTCTCTCTCTCTCTCTCTCTCTCTCTCTCTCTCTCTCTCTCTCTCTCTCTCAACAAAATTAATTATTTTATAAACCTGTATCACTACCCCCTTCCCAGTAGATATCATTTGGGGTGAGATTCAAAAGTTTATTAAGCAGCTATTTCTTCCCGGGGAGCTGATCTCTGTCAGCTGGAGATCAGTTGTAAAAGTGGGAGATCTCCAGGCCCCACCTGGAGACTGGAAACCCTACACTGAAAATGGACCCAGTTGGAAGCAAAAGTGGGTTGGCTGTTCCATGGAAATATGTAGCCTGTGATCAAGGTGTTTTCCACATGGGGATAGGCTTGTGTAGTTTGCCTGTTGCTGCTGCAGACACAGTGGCAACAGGGCTTCTACATGGCAGGTTTCCTGCCTTACAGTCCCTACTAGAAGGCTTCCCCCCAGTTTTTTTTAGAGTAGGCAACTGAATATTGTTGCCATACTCTCTGTATCAGGTCATCTGATTCCTAACTTCCTTTCTTTTTTTAAAGAAAAGTTTCTAGGCCCTTTCAGAGATATGTCTTTTCCCTTATATCTCAAACAAAAACAACAAAAGGGGTTAGAGACTTTTTAAAAGAGAAGATGAAAGCTGGGAATGCAGAGAATCTGATACACAAATTTGTTATCACAGTATGATATTCAGTTGCTGATTAGGGTAGAAAATGGCCACCACAGGGACATGGGCAGGGAAATGGCTGCCGTATGGGTGGGACTGAGGAAATCCAAAGTTTCTTACCCCCCTGGAAGCCAGAGGTCATTTTGGGGGGGGGAACGCGGGGGAACGCAGTTCCACCGGGTGAGGTGCAGGGGGGCGGGGCACATGACGAAGCCCCGCCCCCTGCTTCCGGCCGCCCCGCTTCCAGCCCTCATTCAGCCAGGAGGAGGCAGGAGAAGAGGGAGGGTAAGTTGCTTCCTCCCCGCCTCTCCCCACCCCTGCCTGCCTGGGGCCTGGGAGGGCCTTGGCGGGGCTTCCTCGCACTCCCGCTGGCCTTGCAGGTCCACTGCCGGGCCCCTGATGTCAGGGTGTGTAGCAGTATATGCTAATGAGTTATGCTAATGAGTTCCCCTAGCTCTTTTTCTACGAAATGACCCCTGCTGGAAGCTATCCAGGCTTTGCTGTGAGAAACCCCAGGAGGTCCAGGAATGCACCACAAAGCTGTGGGGAAGCAGGAAAACCATTTCCCAACAGCATCAAACCCAAAGCAAATAAGCTTTGTGGAAATTGCCCAAGATAACAATTCCATTATAAAATCCCACTGATGGAAAGTTTTGTGCACCCCTAATTTCCCCCAAATCCTTAACTATCTTCAAGGTTGGAAGAAGTTTTGTAAATTATACAATTGAATCCCCAAACAAGCAGTGTCCCAGAGTGCTTAGCAAAATGCCTGTTCCAGCTGTTAAAACTAAAAGTCCCCAGCAGTCAAGTAAATTGAGAGGCTTTTCGGTCTTTGACCTTAATAACAAGACAAGAGATGAATCACTGGCACAAAGGCAGTACACAGGGAAGCATCACAAGGATGGGCATCTTGGAGTTGGGTCTTGTAAGCCAGAGATGATACTCCAGAGTGGATTTAACAGTACCTGATGGTATGCTTTACATTTATGTTATAAAACACTGAATTCATGTCTTGAACAGAGCCGATACACATGAATGAAAATTGCTCTGGTTGTTAAGATGAGTTCAGAATCCATTTCTCTATGTTTATTGATTTAATTAGACTTCTAGCCCACCCTCCCCTGTACCACAAGGCTCAGGGCAGGTGACAACACGTTAAAACAATAGCATAATTCGTTATTAAAACAATTTCATAAGCAATCAAAGATAAAATCAGATGGCAACACAGGCACTAGTACAGTTTATCTAGATGAGGTTGTGCAAGCGGTGTGCTTGTGAAAGCTGGAACACAATGCAATGAGTGGTGGCGGGGGGGGGAAGATTGGGGGAGGCCAAATTTTTTGGGAACTTCACTGCCTCAACCATATGCCTGGTGGAACATTTCTGCTCTGGCTCAAGTTGAGGCAAGATGAATATTTTTGGTGGCAGGGATCACTAGAAGGTTGTTGTTCATAGAGCGCAATGCTCTCTGAGGGGTGTACCAGGACAGACAGTCCTGAAGATATGTTGGTCTCAGACCATGTAGGGCTCTGAAGGTTATACATACATATATTTATAGTATAAGTATACCTGTAGGGCTTTGAAGGTTATTATACACACTGCCATACTGAGAAGTGGTTCTGTACTTTCTCTACTGCAGGGGCACATCCGGGTTTAGGGACAGGGTTGCCAGCTCTGAGTTGGGAAATTCTTGGAGATTTGGGACTGGAGCTTGGGGAGGGCGGGGTTTGGGAAGCGGAAGGACCTCAGCAGGGTATCATGCCAGAGAGTCCACCCTCCAAAGCAGCCATTTTCTCCAGGGGAACAGGTCTCTGCAGTTGGGAGATCAGCTGTAACTCCTGGAAACCTCCAGGCCCTGAGTGGAGGTTGGCAACCCTACTTAGTGCAGGGGTAGGACATATAGACAGTGTCCCATTTTCAGTCTGTGCAGTCTCCAGTGACAGGATCTTGGTGAGAGGGCTGGGAAAGATTTACGCCCAAGAACATTGGAGAGCCATCAGGGTAGTTAAGGAGCTATATTGACTAATGGGAATGCCTCAGCATCAGGCAGCAGCACAGTGCGTTTAATACGTTAAGAAAGGTGGTAGAACATATTTCTGTAAATAAAAAGGGCACATACTAGAAGGCCCAACCATAGTCCCATGAATGTGGTCTCCAGTCCTCTGGTCCCAGGTTAACAGTTGCCTGGAAAACTTGAGTGTACATCATGTGTGCCACCATCCCAAGCAGGCCTAAGCGGAAGCAAAAAAAAAAAAAAGTTATCCAGCTGAGGCCACAATGAAAGATCAGAATGACCATTTACAAACATTGCTTCTCTCACCCTCTATTAGAGCTATTAGAATCATACCCTATTATAATCTGAAGTTTTAGGAAACCCTTCTTTAAAGCATATGATCATTAACATCGAATTAACATTGGATTGCCTGGCCCCTAAGGGTGGAACGTAGCACCAAACACAGCTCTAGGATAAGATCAAGGGTAGCTATGTGAGATAAGACCTCTCTTTTCTCGTTTGAAACTTGTCGGTAATTTGTTGTAAATTGTTCATATTTTATTGTAATTTATTGTTTTAAATCATATTGTATTGTTTTAACATGGCACTTAGTGCCCTGTAAGCTGCCCTGAGCCTTCGGGGTAGGGCGGGGTATAAATTTAAATATAAATAAATAAATAAATATCTGTTAACTTTTGCTCCCTTTGGGTCCTAGACCCCTCCCCCCCCCCGATTTCCTTTCTTATTCTGATGTACTGTGGGTATTTCTTTATTCTTCTCCTCACAGTTGTATTATTCCCTTTGCCTTTAAATTCCCAGCTGCTCAGGTGGAAATTATCATTCTGTGTCCAGCCTATGTAGTATTTAACCCCCCCCCCCCCCCCCCCCCGGTTTCCATCAGGGAGTACCTTCCTTATCCATCAATCTAACAAGGATTTAAGTATCTACAAATGGGGCTGTGCTGAGAATCAATATATATAATTCTCAATGAGGCCCCATTTGTGGATACTTAAATCCAGAGATTGGGGCCATAGATAGACAAGACAGATCTTTTTACAAACCTGATCAAAGCCTCAGGTTTACAGCAAAATCTGAAATCTAACAAAAATACTTTGGGGCATTACCCTCACCCCAATGATGGAGCAAATGCCTGTAGCTTTAAGAAATAAATGTCCCCAGTGACTTTTGGTTGGCAGTATTATTAGCTGTTAAGCCTTGGTTTAGGGTTGCCAAGTCGTTTTCTTGCCGCAGCAGAGGACTCCTGGCTGGCGGCTGGAGTGCGCGCGCATGCCACACGCACATCACCCAGAAGTGACGTGACACAACCGGGCACGCTGGGGCGGGGCCACAACCATCTGAGGGAAAACCATAGAGTTTTCCCTCGGATGACCGTGGTCCCGCCCCCAGCGTGCCCGGCGGCATCACGTCCCTTCTGGGTGACGTGAACGTCGAGGTGGGGTTCCCCCCAGGGCCTGATCCACCAGCAGCGGGGAACGGGCCTCTGGGGCGGGGTTTTCCCCACCCCTGGGGGGACTTGGCAAGCCTACCTTGGTTTCTGTCATTAAAAGGCAGGGGGAAGGACCCTTTCAAGGGTTCTTTTCTCTGAGGGAGGACTCATAGTGCCAGGCTTGGCAACAACCACTGGGCAACCTGATACTGTATAACTCGCATGTCTCACCCAGGCCTGGCTTCTTGCTATTGTTGAACAGCAGCCACCCCATGAAAGCCAGAGTGGTGCAGTGCTTAGAGTCTAAGACTAGGACCTGGGAGACCCAAGTTCAATTCCCCACTCTCTTGTGGAAGCTCACTGGATGACTTTGGGGCAGTCACACACTTTCAACCTACCTCACAGGGTTGTTCTGAGGATAAAATGTAAGAGAGCTCCCCTTTGTGGAGAAAGGCAGGGTATAAATGAAGTAAATAAATAATTTATACAGCTGAAGATAAGAGGACAGATAAAAGGTCGGCTGGTTGGTGCACTTGAAGGAGAAAAGGAAGCAGGGAAAGTTGTGGGTAGGGAGTCTGCCAGAAAGAGTGTGGGAAGTGGATACGGGGAGAGTGAGTGTCTCTGGCAAGTCCTTGCGGGTTTCCCTCCCTGGGGACTGGCACTGCACAACTCAGCCAGAGCTTTTCTTGGGAAAGGCTGCCTGGAGGGGGAAGAAGGGAAAGTTGATGGCAGGGGAGTAGGCTGGCAGGTGGGTGGGAAGGAGAAAAGGAAGTAGGAAAAGGGGGTTTCATCAAAGGGAAAGAAGAAATAGTGGGGGAGAAGAGAGTGAGACACTCCTTGCAAGTCTTTGCAGGTCCCCCACTTGGACTATACATTTTAAAGCAGATAGGTACCTACCTGACAATACTGAGGAGACAGCAGCAAAGGCATTGAGCTTGAGTCCACAAACTGGGTTTCCTCTGTACATCATCTCCACCAAGAGGAGGATTAAACTAATGAACAACAAGCTTATATAAACCATCTCTGATCCAAGTGACAACCAAAGGATTCCTATTGTGGACACAGACAAAAGAAATCACTCAACATTATAATGTGGCATAGCAGGTTCTCTTTCTCCTGTTCTCTTTAAACTAGTGGGGGTAAGGAAGATTTTGGAACAGGCCTGCACAACTTGTGAAACCCCCCAGGATTAATGTATCTCACCAGCCATGAATGGGAGCCTGCCAGGTCTTTGATAGAACCGGGGGTCATTTCCTGCAGGAGCGCACAGGAGCAGAGCTCCGGCAGTAAAGAGCCCAGGGGGTGGGCACATGCAACAAGCCCCACCCTCTGCTCCCAGCAGCCCTCAGTCAGAGCAAGAAGCATCCAGGTAAGTTGCAGAGCTCCCCCCAGCCCCCCCGTGCCAAAACAATCCAGTGGCACCTTTAAGACCAAGTTTTATTCAGGTACAAGCTCTCCCTCCTCTGCGAGGACAAATCTGCATGCCCCCCCCCCCAATAGCTAGCAATCCCAAACAGTCCAGTGGAGCCTAAGCAGTGGGTGTTGCCTTCTGACACACTTCTGGTGATGTCAGGGGGTGTGGCATATGCAAATAAGTTATGCTAATGAGATATGCTAATGAACTCCTGCACCTCTTTTTCTATGAGATGACCCCTGGATAGAACATTCTATTTGCACTTCCAAGCAGGCAGTGAAAGCAAGTGGCTGAGCAAAACCCTAACCAAACACTATAGGTGATTGGCGGGCTGTGTTATCTTAGCTCAGGGTAGGCTGATGAATGAATGAAGAAAAGAAGACCTTTTAAGGATCTCTGGGTATTTGTAAACCTCTAATAATGAACTGGCAGCCTTTAGGGAAGCACCCAGAGAAAATACTCTGCACACGCTGTTACCAGGCTCCCCTGCCTGAAATGCAAGCAACTGGAAAGAGCAGGATTTGGGAACAAAAAAACGGATGAGTGAAAATTGGCTTGTAAGCAGAAGAGAAAGAGGAGGGGCAAGCTCCACCAAGTGTAACCTTGACCAAAGCAGTGGGGAAGGGGAGAATACTTGGGGAGGTTTTTTGCAGGTTTCCACTTGTAGTTAATAAAATACAATCCCTTTTCTGGACTGCTGGATCTTTTCTTCAAAGTATGTATGTGCTTTCTCTGAAGTTCAAAACTGATTGGTCAGCCATATTTTCATTGCTATTTTATACACCAAAACTAGGTCATTTTTTTACAGGCAGTTCTGATGAAACGGGAAACAGGAGAAGCCAGGGTTCTTTATATCAAAAACCACAAGACAGACATATTACAATATTGCTGCAGACTTCAGAGCACTGGATGAAGACGAAAAATAGTGTGTGCCCAAACGTATCCTTTGTATTTGGTTGCAAGATCTTGCCTGTTCCTAAAGAGTATATGAGCCAAAGCAGGCCAATAAAAAACGTTTGTTCTTACCTCTCTCAGCTGGCGGTGAAAGTTCAATGAAGCTGCGACATTTCTCATCTAAAATAAAATAATAATAATTACAAACAGATAAACACCAAGAGCATAACACCTCTGATATAACAACTGTAGAAAAAATGAGAAGGGTCAGTCACTAGAGGTCGCCATGACTACCAGGTGCACACATGCACGCACATATGAAAAATACACACACACCCCCAAAAGAAACATTCTGGGCATTGAGCAAATAACACCAGCTCAGCTCCAGAAGACAGTGTTGCTTGGAACAGCAAGAATCCTGTGAAGATACCTCTGCAGTCCCCAAGAACTTGGATAGATCTTGAATTGCAGGACACTATATCTACCATTCAAATATCTGACTGTGAATAATAATGATAATTTATTTTATTATTATTACTACTACTACTACTACTACTACTACCACCACTACTACCACTACCACTACTACCACCACCACCACCACTACTACTACTACTCCCAGGCAATGCAAGCGGGAAAGGTCAGTTCACCTAGATTACTTCCTCAATCTAAATTATGTTCATACATGGTATTTCTAGATTATATTCTTCTAGATTCTAAGAAGAATGGGATGTTTCCCACAATGTAGGAAGGGCCAGTATCCATTTGTATGGCAGACTTATTTCTCCCCTGAAATACCCAGCTCGATTTTAAGAAACAGATCAATTGTGTGGCTTTCAGTATGGCAAATGTGGTTTCCACACGGGAACAGGCTCATGTGGTTTCCTGCTGCCGATGTGGCTGCTGAATCAGCTCAGTCGCAGTGGGACTTCCACATGGCAGGTCTCCCCACAGTTTCCTTGCCAGCAGCCATCCTCTCTCCTCTGAGCCACTAGGGTGGTTTGGTGAATTTCCAGCCTTTTTAAACAGTCTCTCTATCCCCCCCTGTTGTGGAGATATGCCTTTCTCCTTATATCTCTATGATGGAAGGAGCTAGGGAATTACTTTAAAAATGAAAGTTGGAAATTCACAGAACCTGTTACACTTGTTATAACAGTATCTCAAAATGAAACCACTAATTTAAAAACAAAAAAGCCTCTAGTAGTGGGCGGCTGAAATGGATGCTGCAGGGACAGAGTCAGGGAGGGTTGCCAACTGAGGTTGGGAAGATCCTGGAGATTTGGGACTGGAGCCCGGGGAAGGTAGGGTTTGAGAAGGGGAGTTCTCTTGGCAGGGTATAATGCCATAGAATCTACCCTCCAAAGCAGCCACTTTCTCCACAGGAACTGATCTCTGTCATCTGAAGAGCAGCTGTAATTCTGGGAGATCTCCAGGGCCCACCTGGATATTAAGAGTCCTAGGGTAAGGGAAATGGCTAGCATGTGCGAAGGAAAATCTGAACTTTCTCACCAACATGGTGATCACCCTGGCTTTACTACAATCATTACCAAAATTTTGCAGTGTAAAGGAGGTTTAAGAAAGAAAGAAAAGCTGCAGAATCCCCAGGAGGTACATGAATGCACCACAATTAGGGATGCTAGGCCTCCTGCAATAGTAGGAGACATAGAATCATAGAATCATAGAGTTGGAAGGGACTTCCAGGGTCATCGAGTCCAACCCCCCGCACAATGCAGGGAATTCACAAATACCTCCCCCACACACCCCCAGTGACCACTGTTCCACACTCAGAAGATGACAAAAAAGCCTCCAGGATCTCCAGCCAATCTGGCCCAGACAAAAATTGCTTCCTGACCCCAAAGTCCAGCATTTCCCTGGGTGTGTAAGAAAGGGAAACAGCAAGGTATGTCTTAAGATTTCAAGGCAGGGGTCATTTCATAGAAAAAGAGCTAGGGTAACTCATTAGCATAACTCATTAGCATATGCCACACCCCCTGACATCACCGGAAGTGTGTCATAAGGCCACACCCCCTGCCATCACCGGAAGTGTGTCATAAGGCCACACCCACCACTCGGTTAGTCTTAAAGGTGCTATTTGTTAGTCTTAAAGGTGCTATTTGAACTCTTGGACTATTTTGCAGCAACAGACTAACACAGCTAATTCCTCTGAATCTAAACCCACCACTCAGGCTCCACCACCAAAATCTCCAAGGTATTGCCAACTCAGAGCTGGCGAGCCTATCTGATGGCACATGTGGGGGAAAACAAGCAAACCACCCATGTCAGGTTAAAAGGATAGAAGTTCAACACAATTTTATCTATTTTCAGTAACTGGTTTGTTGAGAGAAAAGCAACAAGAAGCACATCAGTGAAGACCTAGTACCAGAGTGCCAAAAAGGAAAGCTGTTTGGTAATAGATGAAGTACAAAATATGTAGCTATTCACATTCCAGTTACCAGGAGTGTTCCCTCTAAGCTGAGTTAGTGTGAGCTAGCTCACAGCTTTTAAGCCTCTGGCTCACATATTTTTCTCTTCACTCAGGAAGGAGGGCTCCAGAGGCAAACTAACTGATGCAGTGGCCAAATCACTCGCTCACAGCTTTAATGCCAGTGGCTCACAAAGTAGAAATTTTGCTCACATGACTCCACAGCTTAGAGGGAACATTGGTAGGCAATTCCAGGGAGAAAAAAC
>NW_015160911.1:228866-261755 GCF_001447785.1 Gekko japonicus
TGAGGAAGCCCTGCAAAGGCCCCCCGGCCCCCAACGGTCCCAGCCACCGCTGGCCTTGCGGCTCCACTGCCGAGCCCAATCAGGGGCCCGGCGGTGGCCCTGCAAGGCCAGCGGAAGTGCGAGGAAGCCCCGCCAAGGCCCTCCCTGGCCCCAGGCAGGCAGGGATGGGGAAAGGCGGGGAGGAAGCAACTTACCCACCCTCTTCTCCTGCCTCCTCCTGGCTGAATGAGGGCCGGAAGTGGGGTGGCCGGAAACAGGGGGCGGGGATTCATCGTGTGCCCCACCCCTGCCCTTCACCCGGGGGAATGGCGATCCCTCACGATTCCCCCCAGATTGACCTCTGTTTCAAGGTGAGAATCTGAAACAGATTATGTGTGATGTATTAGGACCTCTGGCAGATATAAAATTGGATACTTTACAAAGTGAAATAGATATGATCTACAGATCATATCCAGAATTTACAAGAAAAAATAATCTGCCTGGGGAAGTGATTATAAGATTCTCTAGAAGACAAGTGAGAGATCAAATTCTCAAAGCGACAAATGGATTAACCTTGAAGGTCAAAGACAAAGAAATAAAAGTATTAAAGGACATCCCATTTGAAATAAGAAGGAAGAGGAGGAAATACAGAGACTTGATGATATTTTTACAAAAGAAAAACATCCCCTACAGGTGGTTAGTACCCGAAGGTACAATCTTCAAATTTATGGATGGGAAAGAAAAAATTGATTCTGTTGAAAAGGCACAAGAATTTCTGCGTCTACATAGTCGTCCATCAGGAGAGGTTGAAGCCGAGAAAGAGGACAGCACCAAAGACAGCGAAGAAGAAGGAGCAGCGCCATCTTCAGACGAGGACTCAGACTCTAAATTAGGGGCAGCTGCCCTGAAGACAAGTTATCATTTGAGAAAGCCAAAGTATAAAAAATAAGATGTTATCACACTCTGAAAGCTCTTAAAATATATTGTTATAAGTCTTATATTGCCTTTAAAGAAGTCAGAAGTAGAGGTGTTTAAAGTCATATTGTTAGTATAAATTGAGTGTTAGATGCCACATTCAATGAATTTGAATTGAATTATGAGCTATAAACTAATTTTGCTAAGCAGTTTGTATGACCACCATCTCTTGGGTTTTTAGCGGGCTTTCTTTACTTTCTCCCATAGTATGTAGTTCCCTACCCTGATTTCGTTGTAGTTTTTATAGTTTGTAGTTTATAGAAAATGCAAATAAAAATATCCACTACCGGGAGCACAAAAAAAAAAAAAAGGAGTGCTTCATGCATTCTGTCCATGAAATCTTCACCTTCCCTTATAAACTGGGGTATGGACAAGCATGCCTCAGCTCCCTGTATCTTCTCTTCCAGTAGGGCTACCAACTTACATTTGCAGCAAGTGTAATTGCTGTTACCCTCAGATAAGAATATGAACGTGCCGCAGACTTTGCACATCACTGCCATGCTGCTGCAATCCATTTCAAAATTAGTTCTGTTTAACTGGCACTTCCTTGATAACTCCCCTGCCAAACTGCCTCTCAAGACTACTTGTGAAAGGTTTGCAGAAGCAAAAACAACTTAACAAATATAGAATGTAAGAGCGACTCAGCTTTCTGCAGGTTCCATATTAGACATTCTAGAATTTACAAAAAATCTATGGTTTTTACCATAGAGATTTTGTAAATTCTAGAGCATCCACAATGTAACTTGGGGTAAAAAAACTGGCATTCCAAGCCCCCCCCCCCATTTCTCCTGGGAGTTGCTGGCTTCAGCCCGGCAATCCTAACCACAATGCTGTGGGAAGCAAAGAAAAACCCTGCTTCCCAACAGCATTTCCCCCCGAAATAATAGTTTGTTTTCTTCCACCCCCCCCCCCCAATCCTGCCTGTAGGCTTACTCATGAAATTCTCTACTATTGAGTTTTTCCACCAAATCTGACCTGCTCACTAACCAGCATGGCACATTGGAACAGATCTGAATGCTCCCCTCATTGTTGACACCTACAAAATCAATATTTACTTGTGTATTTAGTCTCATAATGGGCTTAAACTCTCTTGATGCAATGCCAGAATGCTCCAAAGCCTGTAGGTTGTGCAGAATGGGGAGCAGCCGCTGATCGCAAAAGCCAGCATTTCATGCCTTTCATCCCCTTCATTCCCACGAGCACACTCTCCTGAAGTCCTCCTAGAATTACAACTGATCTCTAGGTTACAGAGATTAGTTCTCCTGAAGAAAATGGCTGCCTTAGAGGGTGGAGTCTATGGCATTGTACCCCAAACCCCACCCTCCCTGGGCTCTACAGACAAACCTCCATGAATTTCCCATCCTGGAATTGGCATTCCCCCCCCACACACACACACACCTGAAAGAACAGTGTATGACTGTTCAGTGTTCATTCAGTCAAACACATCTGAAATGTGAATTTAATTATAGGTTTTATCTTAGCAGCTTTTTAATGGTCTGCTTCTGTTTTATGGATAGTTTTTACGCCGCCTGCATCAATGGCTTGTGTTTTAATATTGTGGTTCTTAATGGCTTGTGTTTCAATATTTGAGCGGGACTCTGAAGAGGTGGCATAGAACTCTTCGAAAATAAACAGATGTTATCCTGAATGCCAAATACAATAAATATTCAAATATATATTTCTGAGCAAGATTCACAAAGCAGGAGAAAAATAGATTCTAAAGGAAAGTGTGTAAGAGGAAAGGAATCTATGCAAACAGAGAGACCATATAGTGAAACGGAGCCCAGGAATTTATTCACTCCTATCTGCATGGAGGAGCACTGAATCATGGGAGCCCCCTGCTGTCTGAACAGTCTAGGTGCAGTTTAAGTCCCACCTCCTCAGAGATTTTTCTCCAGTCAGAAAAGGAGGAGCCCCTCACTGGGGAAGAGGAGGTGATATAGAAGGCCCTCATGTCTCTCCCTGGGAACATCCGATTTACTGAAATCTCCTGTTCAACAGAAATACTTGAGTTATGCAGCCCATGGGTTACCACTCTGGATGCCTGAGACACTTCCTGTCCTCTATCCAATTCATGTCTACACCGGAATCAGTCCCACTGAATTCAACAGGACTTATTCCAAAATTTAAGCATGCCTAGAATTGCATGCTGACAGTGCAATCCTAAGCGGAGTTATACCCTTTTAAAGTCCATTAACTTCAAAGGGCTTGGAAGGGTGCAACTATGTTTAGGATAGTCCCTCGGACTGCAAGAAGATCAAATCAGTCAATCCTAAAAGAAATCAACCCTGACTGTTCCCTGGAAGGCCAGATAATGAAACTGAAGCTCAAATACTTTGGCCACCAAATGAGAAGGGAGCACTCACTGGAGAAGACCCTGATGCTGGGAAAGATTGAAGGTCAAAAAAGACGGGGACGGCAAAGGATGAGATGGTTGGACAGTGTCATAGATGCAACAAACATGAGGTTGAGCCAACTTCAGAGGACGGCGGAAGACCGGAAAGCCTGGTGTGATTTGGTCCATGGGGTCGCGAAGAGTCGGACTCGACTGTGCGACTGAACAACAACAACAAAAATCAATTTCTTAACTTCGGGTACAGCACACCTGTCCTTTGCTTCCCAATACATTAGGAAGTACATGGGGGTGGGGAACACTGGATGTTAGTTTGTTTAAACATATGCACATTGATAGTTCCCCATCCTCTTGTTCTGAAATTGAGTTAAAATGAAGCCCAAAGAGCTTTCTAAAAAGATCAAGACGGTTCAAAACTGGTCAAGTGGCAATCCTAACCTATGTAGTTTGGAAGACTGCCAAGCCCTTCTTTGATCTCATATATCGGATTACAACCACATGTTCAGACTGTATCTATATTGCTTTCCAGCTTCTGGCTCTGTGGATCAGATCCCCCAGAAGGGCAGGGTAGCTTTTTGAAATTATTTTGTCCTCCCCACGTCCTTCATGGTGACATTTTCTTTCCCTTTGGTCCATTTCGGCCAGCTCTCTGGTGTTCAGGCTCCTCCCCAGTACTAAGCAGTGCAGTTCACTAAGGCTGTTTTCCTGCTGGAGGAGCAATGGAATCAAACCGCTTAATACCACCGGCCCCACTGATTCATCCCTCGATCCTAAAACCCACAGGTTGAAGTTAAAGGGTGCAGGTTTCAGGGGAACTGGCTTTCCGGGTTTCACGGGCTCAAGAGGTAGCATTTCTCAGGAGAAAAAGGCAGCACAGAGAGTGACTCTTCCATCCTGCATGGAGCTACCCCCTCCTAGCCCTATCAGGTCCGCTTAGGATGGCACTGTTGAAGAGCTGCTCCCCACCCACATGCACTGCTCTCCCTCTCAAAACAGCAGCTCCATTGCCTGAATCTGGGGGGAAAGGGACCATAAACCCATCCTAATTACCCCCAAACAGGCAGCCTTATGCACCAGTGGGTTTTATGCACCAGGCAGACCAGGAGAGAGATCTGGTCCTTCTCTCACCTTACCCTGCCCTCTGAGCAAGCGTGTTCTTTTCTTTCTTTAGAGAATGGGGCCCTTCAGCTTCCACTCTGCCAGGTAGGCAAACTGCTTATCACAAGGGAAAGGGACAAGGGGGGCACAGCCAAGCTGGCCTCTGGATTTTTGGTTCTCCCCCCAGTCCAGCAAGTGTAACAGCAGTCCTTCCTGCCTTACAGAGCATATCAGCAAAGCCTCTGCCCCTCTTCCTGAACAGGCCAATCCTGTGACAGGCTCCCGGAGGAGGGAATTAGGCATGGGCCAAAAAACCCCTCTGTGCCTATTTCCCCTGCCATCATTTTCCGGTGTGGCTAGCTATATCTACCGAATTGGCTTTACTCATCCTTTTCTAAGCCACTCTTTCAGATCAGGACAGGGTGCTTTGCACAGGTAAGCGTCAGTGCTAATGCCCTACCCTCTGTGCCCCAAAGAAGAAGCCCACATCCCCAGCTTTTCCCGTGCACTGACACTAGGGTCCTTTCCACATTTGCCTGCCACTCCAGATTTTCTCAGTGTTCGAGTTGAGACAATTTAGGTCCTCGGCAAAACAACATCCAACAACACCACGGTGAACATGGATTAAAAGGAGAGTGCAGAAAGGGCCTCAGCCCCTGGAGCTAAAATAATTTCCTCTCTGGAACCATTACCTGATCCTTCTATGTTCTCCTCACAGGAAACCCACATGCCCGTATGGAAGTACCGGAAGGCAAAGCGATCATCCCCCGTCTCCCAGCTGTAGTGCACCACATCCTGGGTTGGGAAGGAGGAGTTGCCAGTCCCTCCGTCGGGTGGCATGGGGACACCGATGCACTTGGTGGTCTGGCTCTTCCCACACAAAGGCTTGGGGACTTTCTGAGTTCCAACACACCAATAGCTGCCGAGCAGGGCTGTGGTGGACAGGCTGAGGGCCAGCAGGTTCAGCACCACAGCAAGGACAGCACGACGCCAGGGCAGGTTCCTCAAAAGCTCCATCTGCAATGAACAAGCAAGCATAAGAGACTCCCACACTGCCCTCAACTACTCAGGCTTTCCTGCCAAACCTTTATGATCAGTAATAACAAGGACACAACAAAATGTGTTTGTGAGGAATGCCTCAGAGGAGTGGTAGAAGCTCTATCACTTCAGCCTTTTCAAACTGCATCCAACAAAATGTAACAAGGAGTGCACGAGATGAAGAATTCCCTTGAAAGAAAGCGTACACGAAAATGTGTGGCATTCATGGCAGTTGACTTCTCCATTCGAAGGTCCCTGAAATAAAGCCAAGTAAAGTGAAAGTTCAAACTACAAACAGGCATTTGTAACCACAGTGTGGTGTACTAGTTGGGCTAGATAGAGGGACCCAGGTTCAAATCTTCACTTAGTCATGAAACTCATGAATGATGATAGGCTGGTTACTCTCTGTCTCAGCCTAACCTACCTCACAGGCTTGTCGTAATTGGGAAAGGAGAGCCACACATACTGCCCTGAGCAATTTGGAGAAAGGCAAGATAACAACGTACTAGGTACATGCACGAGATCATTCTGTCTGACTTGACAGAGAATATCTGCTGTCTCCTGATCTTGTACTCTCCATGATTAATAGAGATTAGAATTGTGTAATGGTTTGCGTAGCCAGGAGCCACCCATACAGTGAGCATGGCAAGGTGGTTAAGCAGTGATTAATTTGTAGCAGGTGATGCTGAGCATGCCTCCGTGTATCAGATGCATGGGATCGCATTCATTCATTCATTGAGAGTAATTAACACTCTCTCGTTTCACACTAACAATTATCACTAATCTAGATTGGAATCTCCATTCCATATCCATTCACTGAAATTCTGGATTGGATCTTTTATTTCTCCTCTGTGATTGTGAGAACAGAACATAGAACTTCATTTGAGAGACATGGTGGGTATCTTCGCATTTATACCTGTTTGTCCCTCCCCTCAGGGCAAATTGTTCTGTGGCATGGTAACTGAGGTTGGAAAAAAAATGACTGTGGCGAGGTCAGTCTGGGGAGAAAGGGTTAGCCCTCCTGTATTATCAGCCTTCACTGGAAAAGAAAATAATGCTAGGAAAAATTGAAGGTAGCAGGAAAAGAAGAAGACCCAACATGAAATGGATTGCCTCAATCAAGGAAGCCACAAAGTCCCTCAGTTTACACGACCTGAGCAAGGCTGTTAACAATAGGATGTTTTGGAGGACATTAATTTGTAGGGTCACCATAAGTGGGTAGCGATCTGACGGCACTTCACACAAGCACCTTATGAGCCCTGGTCTGAGTGGAAACCCACAGCACCTGTTCACAGATCTCCAGAGGACATGTCTGGCTTGCTTGACCAATAGCCCGAATCAAGCTCTGGGACAAAAAGTTTTTGCTCTTTTTATTTTTAAATTGGGGGGGGGGGGTGTTATGGGAATACCTGGTCATGGACAAAATATCAGAAGTTATATCCTTGGCAGAGAATCCAGAGTTTCATTCAGACTTTCTGGAACATTGGTTTCCCTTTCTTGAATATATGGAAAGACATAGTAAGCTGAAAAAGGCATTTCCAGATAATTTGAAGGTTATAGCTATGTATTGAATAGCTGTTTGGCTTTATTGCTCTTGTGCTTTTTGTGTTTTAATTATATTTTTTATTGTAGTGCTTTCCTAATAGTATGTGCTACTGTAAATCATTGCTATATTTTATAAATAAAAGTTATTTATTCAAAAAAAATGGGGAGGTTTAAAAAGGCCTTCACAAAGCACCAGGTCACCTTCCCACTGCAATAGATTCGTCGCACCCTTCCATCAAGGACCCAAGATGATGTACCTGGTTCTCATTTCATACACTAAAGATCTGACAAATATCTCTGACAAAATGGCAGAGTTATTTCCTGTGCCTCTCTGTGTTTACATAAACCAACAATGGTCAAATAGCAGATTGGGAAACATCCGTGAGTTGTGGGTCACAAAGTTACTGACAGATGTGGGGCAAATGCAGCATTACAGCCTACGAAGAAGGATGAGTAGAAGTGCCATTCCCAGATGGAGAGACGCTTTCTGGCTTTTTAAATGTCCTAAAGGAGGAAGACGAGGTCTCCACCTGACTCACTGCTTGGGCAGTCCAAGTAACTCCTCCAGCACTGAGACTGAAATTGCACCTCTGAAACATCTTATGGTTTTGCAGCTCTTAAAAGTAACAGGAGCTCGTTCTGTGTTGAGAGGCAGCCACTGCAAAGAGGACTGGTCCAGGGAAAGTGATCATCACAAGGTCTCTAAAGACAAACCTACGTGGATGGCTCCCTTAGGAAAAGACTGTAAGTCCATTGAGTGCCTCACATTGGCTCCCATTCTGACTGAGATTTGTGGATTTGGTTGTTTAACAAGCATTCGCTTAACGGATTGCTAATCACATTCATACTGAATCTGAGAGGACTCTGGCTCTAGTCATGTGCACCTAGTAACACTCAATACCCAGTGGCTCCTGAGGATGATGCATGCACACATCCAAAGATACAGCCAGCCAGTCAGTTCAATGGGCCCTGATGAGCATTCTGATCCAAACACGTAATGGACAGGCATCGACATCCACAGTCGCTGCTCAAGTGGAAGTCACTTTCTATGCATGGATCATCCTGGATGGATTGGGGGGGGGGGTGTTTGTGCTTTTGAAACATATAACAGAGAAAATTAAATGGAGACATCTCTCTTCAGCTCTCTTTAACCCCAAAATCAGCAGGAGGAATTCTCCCCCACTCCATGGTACAGATTTACTCTCTCAATTGCTGGTGGATTGTTTGTAGTCTGCTGTCCAAACATTATTTTATTCTGTTTCTATTGCAAGCCACCTTGAACTTTAGGGAGGGTGGGAGAGAACTGACAGATCATCTAGCTATTCCTTGCTTTTTACACTCAGCACTGCCCCACCCCGCTCTGTGCTTGGCTTCTCCAAAGGTCTTTTTTTCTATTTTGCATTCTGCAAAAATATCTCTGATAAGAGACCACTGGAAAACCTTTTTGCCCTTCGCACGGAGCAGTCATGCACTCAAGATACACAACTTCACCATGCCCAGGAAGATGCATGTTCCCTTCCATTAGATATTTAAGAAACTGTGCAGAGATTTAATTGACTGAACCAAAAGGAAAAATGGGACAGAAAGAATGGAGGGGGAGGAGATGAAGGGCCAAGTCTCAGTTTCTTCTACGTATAAAAATACCCATAATGGAACACACAGGGACATCAGAATACACGATCCGCATGGATCTTTTCAGGGCAGAGGGCAGAATCCGAGCAGAATACTATAGTCCTTCCTGTTCTTGCTCATGTGTCTTTCCTCTGAGAGCCATTGTTTTGGTATTCTCTCTGCTCAGAAATCCAGTGGGGAATACTGGTTAGTCGTGCTGGACTAGGATCTGGGAGACCCAGGGTCAAATCCCTACTTATGCCATGGAAGCTCACGGGGAGACCTTGGGCCGGTCACACACACCCCACCTACCCTACCCTACAGGGTTGTTGTGAGGATAAAATGGAGAACAGGAAAATGATGTAAGCTGCTTTGGGTCCCCGTTGGACAGAAAGGTGGGATATAAGGGAAGTCTATAAACGAATATTCCAATACAAAGCTCGTTGTGCAAAAAAGCTATAATGCACAGAAGGAATAATGTCATTTCAGAATCAGCCCAGAAGTAACAGAAGTCAGATGTGGAGAGGGTAAAGATGGCTACAGAGAAAATCCCAATTCTTTCAGAAACCTCCTTCCCATTACAATGGCCGGGTAACACACTATTGCAGACCCACACTCTCTCCCAGTAAAATCAAGAATACCATTTACCTTTCTGGAGACTTCTCCAGTTCCCGCAGTTTAACGTGCAAGCAGCATTGAAACGGGGATTCGGAAACAGCCTTTATTTTCCCACATCTTCCAGTTAGGTATGGATGGAAAGAAACAAACGCATCCTAACCCCCCCATATAGTCTTTTTCTCCTCCTTCTCCCACCCTCTCTGATTATTAAATGCCATCCAGCCAGTCAGCAGCTGTTTTGTGGGAAATGGACATTTTATAATCCACAATGCAATCACGGCACAGCTGTTCTGGGAGATTAGGGAAGGAACGATTGGTGTTGCAGGCCAGGCCAGGATTAAGCATAAGAGGTGACCTCTGTTCACTGGGGGACAACATTTATGTCCAATGGTGATTGAATTGGCAACTGGTTCAGAATCAGGATGAGCTGATGGGTCTCGATCCAGACGCAACTGCTCCAAGGTACAAAACCCATGTCTGTCACAGCGGGTGTGAATGCCTGTCTGTAGGCAAGGGAATCGAAGAGGCCAGTAAAGCTAAACTCATTTCTCATATTACTGTTTCCTTCTGATAAAAGCTGAGGCTCTTTTGCCATGAATATGCACACCTCTGCATGCTAATGAATATATTCTGGGGGACAGTTCTGAATTAAAAACTTCTTGAGAGCACTTTGTTTTAATCCAAAATAACTAATGTGAAGAGAGGGAAGAGTTTCTAAATGAGTGGCCAGAGAGCAGAGAATTGCACTAATTGCCAGCCTGGAATTTATTTTATGTTAGATTACACAGGATCAAAGAGTCCTTAAAGTATACATCATCTATTACATAACTGCCTACCCGGAGCAGGGAGTGTTTTTGTGATTTGATTTGCTCAGGAGGGTGGATTAATCTACTGTTCTCTTGGGGACGCAGAGCGTTTTATCGGATTCCCTGAAATTCTGCCCCCCCCCCCCCCCAATTTTTTAAATAAAATGATTGGGGTCTCAGAAACCCTAATATGCTACCGTTAAAAAACAAACCACCAGATTTGTAATAACAAATAAAGTTAAATTAAATCTGGTTGATTAAACAAATACAGAGCATAATCCAGCCAAATTAAACACTGTTAAATCCCATTAATTTCAATGAGAGACATTTAAGCACATTTAACTCTCTTATTAAACTCTGTGCAAGTTAACTCCAGCTGGCTCATACCTATAGTTTCTCAAACAGTTCTGAGCACCCATGTTGAGAGATTAATCATAAGCATGTGCTTAAAAGCCCAGTTTCTAGAATCATTTGGTTACATAAAAGATAGATCCTTTGGGTAAAGAAAACATGAACACTGCATGCTATATCGTGCAGTTAGGACAGCCAGCATTTGAATCAGCCCCTGCAGCTTCCTCTGCAGCAGTCTGCAAGCAAGATGCTGCACTCCATGCCAACAAAAGCCTCACCTGCTGATTCCTGCTCATCAGCCCTCTGATAAAGACCCAGGAGCATGTCAGGCCAGGTTTTTCGGTAGCCAGCTGGAAAAGATTCTATGTGGAATCTGAATTTGTAAAAAGCAGCAGCTAACATAGGCAATGTGAGATCACTAAACACTGAGTGACAACTTGGTGGACTCCCACCTTTACCTGCCAGATCATTGCCAACATTATTGACAACAGCCTTGCAGCCAACTGTGCTGAAATTTGGGGCTAGTATTTGCTCTAAACTTCAACCCTGTTTTTCTTTTTGGGGGGGCGGGGGTCCTGCAGCTTCTTGACCTACTACACCATAGGGAGCAGAAGGTACCTGTTGGACTGGGGCACTACAAATGGTCCACCCAGTTTGGCGTTCCATCTGTGACACACACACACATACACACACCCCATAGTAAAGAAAATGCCTCAGAGGAAGGACTCTGATATCAGGCAGGGTTGCCAGCTCTGGGTTGGGAAAATAAATGGAGATCTTGGGGGCAGAGCCTGAGAAGGGTGTGATTTGGGGAGGGGAGGGATTCCAGTGGGGTATAATGCCATAGAGTCCACCTTCCAAAAGCAGCCAGTTTCTCCAGGAGAACTGATCTCTGCTGCCTGGCAATCAGTTGTAATTCCAGGAGATCTCCAGCCACTACTTGGAGGTTGTCAACCCTAGATATCAAACCAGAAGGCTGTTCACACCCTATCAGAAACAAATCCTTATTTTCAGTGTAGTAATGATGAAGCGGCACTGAGACAAACTTACACAGACAGTTATTAGGAACAGTACATCCAGGGCCGGCTCGCCCGCTAGGTGAACTAGGCGCTTGCCTAGGGCGCGCCGGCCCTCAGGGGCGCCAAACTGCACCCTGCCCCCGCGCCAAAGAGCCGCTGCTGCCCTGTGTCTCTAACACGCCTCACTACGCAGGTCCCTGTGAGCGCTCCCACAGCTGTTCTCTGCCGAAGGAAACGACTGGGACCGCCCTCCTGGAAAGTGCCAGCACCGGCGGACGGCTGCGGACATGCGCGCAAGGTCCGCCGCCTGCTGAGCTCTGCGTGGCGTCGGAGGTCGAGAGGACAGCGCCCGGGGATTTGTTACAGGGCCACGACCCTCAGGTGCTCTCCCGCCCCTTCGTAATTCCCTCTGCTTCCTCCCCCCCTGCCACTCCCGGCACCGATAACGGCCCTTCCGTGGCTGCCGGAGCCTTCGGTGCATGTGTCGCCAAGATTAGAGCCCCGCGGCCGTCCACAAATGCAGCCCAGCAAGCGGCCCAGCCAGCATCCCTCCTCCGGGCTCGGCAAAGGCCGTCCCAGGAGGGCCGCGAGTCCTGGTTCCGCTCCCCACGCGGCACCATCTTTGGGCCCCAGCCACAGTGCCACCCTGCCGAGGAAGGGGAGCGAAGGGAGGAGGAAACAGCACTGTGGGGGTGCCCCGCCCTGGAGAGGAAGAGAGAAGAAGGCAGGAGGGCGGGTGGGCGAAGGGTGCCCATCTGCCCTGCCTGCTTAGGCCCGGCAGACGGGACCGTCGCGAGAGAAGGATGCCATGGAGCGGGTCTCTTCCTCCACCCACCCGCCCCTTCTCCCTGTGGCAACTTCAGCTGTGGAGTCCCAGGCCCACCCCCCGCGTGGAAGGAGGGAGGGGAGTGGAGGGAGAAGTGCTGCAGTGGCGCCCCGCCTCGGAGGAGAAGAGAAAAGGCGGGCCTGCTCAGGCCGGCAGACGGAAATGTCACAGGAGAAGGGCACCTCGGAGTGGGTCTCTTCCTCCACCCGCCCGCCCCCCCATCTCCCTCCCATGACACGAACTTCTCCCTGGCCGCCCCCAAAAGGGGCCTCCTCCAGCCGCGGCATGCACCGTCGTCCCGTCCCCCACCCGCGCCAGCCAGCCAACCGGCCACATCTCTTTCCCAGCGCTGCGCCTCGCGTCACCCTGGCTTGTCCGAAGGTGTGGCCAGCAGGTGGGCAGGAGCCGGGCTGGTGCACCAAGGGAAGCGGGCGCACTCGGCCATATCCCGGAGGTGGCTGGCCTCCTGTGCCTGTGTGTGTGCGGGGTGTGGGTGGGGCGCTCATACGGCAGAACAGGCTCGCCCGCTGGGAGCCCCAGGGAACGCGAACGCCAGAAACGGCAGCCAACCGATCTGGCCTCCACAGTGGGAGCACCCTGCAGCAGGCGCACCAGGGCCAAGGAAGGCGCGGGAGGATGCAGGGTTTCAAATGAAGGACTCTGCTGCAGCCCCCAGACTCCCCGCCCTGGGTCACCGCACTCCCCCCCCCATGATGGTCCCTGCTGGGCCCAGAGAGATGACTCTGGGGCTGGGAAGATAGCCCCCCACCCCAGCCTTAAGCAGGTGATTTTTTTCAGTGCGAGGAAAGTCTTCCTTCTCTCCAGGCCCTGCCTGGAGGTTGGTATCCCCATAATTGGCAGGTGTGGGCGGGTGCCAGAAGGTAGCCTCGCCTAGTCTACAAGAAAACCTGGAGCCGGCCCTGAGTACATCCGCAGTGCTTTTGTGTGTGAAGTAATCTCATGTCCTCATTACCCCAAATGGATTTGCAGTGTCACAACCCAGAGATGGCTATAACCTCCTATGGTCATCTTAATCCTTGGGAATGTACCTGTGAAGTACATTGGTAGCCATAATCCTGACACAACATGGGCTGGTTATTCAGTGTAGTACAGTGTCCTCCCTCCTCCCAATGTTTTCTTACGACTATTTTTGTTGTTCAGTCGCACAGTTGAGTCCGACTCTTTGCGACCCCATGGACCAGATCGCGCCAGGCCCTCCTGTCTTCCGCCATCCTCTGAAGTTGGCTCAATTTCTTGTTCGTTGCATCAATGACACTGTCTAACCATCTCATCCTTTGCCGTCCCCATCTTCTTTGACCTTCAATCTTTCCCAGCATCAGGGTCTTCTCCAGTGAGTGCTCCCTTCTCATTTGGTGGCCAAAGTATTTGAGCTTCAGTTTCATTATCTGGCCTTCCAGGGAACAGTCAGGGTTGATTACTTTTAGGATTGACTGATTTGATCTTCTTGCAGTTCAAGGGACTCTCGAGAGTCTTCTCCAGCACCATAGTTCAAAAGAATCTATTCTTCGGCGCTCAGCCTTCCTTATAGTCCAACTTTTGACTATACCACTGATTATTTTTTCCTCACAGAAAGAAGTGGATCACTACACAGTATTACTGAAGTAATCTTCAAATGTGAGGGGCACATACTGACCAAGGTTTTCACACGGGGTTAATTAACTCTAAGCTACTGTGCCTGTGCTTATGGATAAGGGTTGCCAACTCCAGATTGGGAAACTCCTGGAGATTTGGGGGGAAGAGCCTGGGGGAGGGGCAGGGTTTACAGAGAGAAGGGAACTTAGTGGGGTAAGGATATTATAGCTTTGGGAAAAGTGCAGAAAAGGGCAACTCGAATGATAAAAGGGTTGGAACACTTTCCCTATGAGGAAAGGTTAAAGCGCTTAGGGCTCTTTAGCTTGGAGAAACGACGACTGAGGGGTGACATGATTGAGGTTTACAAGATTATGCATGGGAAAGAACAGGTAGAGAAAGAGGTACTTTTCTCCCTTTCACACAATACAAGAACTCGTGGGCACTCCATGAAATTGCTGAGCGGTCGGGTTAGAACGGATAAAAGGAAGTTTTTCTTCACCCAAAGAGTGATTAACACATGGAATTCACTGCCACAGGAAGTGGTGGCGGCTACAAGCATGGACGGCTTCAAAAGAGAATTAGATAGGCATATGGAGCAGAGGTCCATCAGTGGCTATTAGCCACAAGGTATAGCTAGGGGCTCTGGGGCAAGTGATGCTCTGTCTTCTTGGTGCTTGGGGGGGGGCAACAGTGGGAGGGCTTCTAATGTCCTGGCCCCACTGGTGGACCTCCTGATGGCACTGGTATTTCTGGCCACTGTGTGACAGAGTGTTGGACTGGATGGGCCTTTAGCCTGATCCAACATTGGTGTCTCTTATGTTCTTATGTTATGTTATGATATCATAGTCTACTCTCCAAAGTAGCCATTTTCTCCAGGGGAGGTAATCACTGTTGTCTGAAGATCCAGATTTCCAGTCCCCACCTGGAGGTTGGCAACCTTACTTATGGACACCCATAGCATCACAGAATAGGATCTTCAGCTGCACAGCACCTCTGCATTTTGCATATTTGATGAATACCTTGAGCACAGTTGCTTATACTTCCACACCACCGACTTCAACCTACAGTACTGTTTGCCCCTAGGCATGTTGACTCCAAAGTAAAACCCACAGAGGTCAGTGGGACTTACTGTTTAGTTAAGTGTGTAGTGATAATGTCCAGTGATTCAGTTGTGAATTACAAGGCTTGTAAGGCCCATAGCAAGAAAGAAATATGTGTGTTGCAAGCCTATAGTCAGTAGCAGTTATTTATCCCATCAGTAGATGGCAACCTTTCTCTACAATACCATCAGGGGGAACTTCTCCTGTTATAATAAATAAATAAATAAATAAATAAAATCCCCCACCTCATGAAGTACAACCCCCCCCCCTTTTTAACCTTATCATTCTGAGTCCTGCATTTAGGGAAAGGCAGCTTACAAAAATCATAACTGAGTACTCTATTTTTAGAAGAAATCTGTATCTTATCATTCTCTCTTTGTGAATAAATTCTGTCCCCCACCCTTCACTCCCTGGTTTCTATAGATTATGTATCCTACATATTTTGTAAAAAGAAATCAATGAACTAGAACATATTTGTTACACCATCTGATCCAGGGTTCCTCAAGCCCTTTGGAACATAGTCAAGTAACAGCCTCTTATCCATTTTCTTTAGAGAGAGACAGCTAAAATCCACCATGACCCCTATCTTGCTTCTCCCATTTCATCTGAGTTCACCTTCAGTTGCTTTGTACAGCCTTTGGGCTCCTTAGCCTTCCCAAGGTAACCCCTTGCCGTATGAAGATGTGTTTGCAAATGTGAAGAAATACACTGTTTATCCCGTTTTATAGCTAGAAATATATACAAGGGATATGGTTTAATATCTATTTTTTCATAGGGAAGAAAATGAGGTGACTGTAACACTATCCAAGCAAAATCAAAGAAAGATATTTGAGACCTTTAAAGGTTGTTCTTAAACTAGGTCTGACACACGTTCTGCATTATGGGTGCATAGACATACCATACCCCAGGTGGGACCTGGGGATCACTCAGAATTACAGCTCATCTCCAGACTATAGAAATCAGTTCCTCTGGAGTAGAAGGATGCTTTGGAGGGTGGATGCTGTGGCATTGTACCCCACTGAGGTCCCTGTCCTCCCCAGGCTCCATCCCCAAATCTCCAGGAGTTTTCCAACCAGGACCTGGCAACCCTACCCACCCATCCACTGCCAGTAGCTGAGGGGCCAACCCTGCGGGTACACCACTTTATTCCTAAATATGTCAGTGTTCATTTCCTGCATTCAGCATCTAAAAGAGTCCTCCCTTTACCCACTGGAAGGAATTTGGCAAATGTCAATGGTACAAGGGAGATTAATAGCAAAAATATGTTCAGTACTTAGATTAATATAATGATGGCTTAGGCATTAATATAATTAATAAGACAGAAGATCAATACTCGATGTATCTATAGATCCGCTTTACTGCTTTATTTTTCTGAAATATTCCTAAAATGTACTAATTGTCCTATTGATTATAGTTTATGATATTTACAGTAAGACCTCCCAATATTTCAATATAATGTATAAATTAAGCTAAATGTTTAATATTTAATAGTTAATGTTAATGGTAAATAATACTAAATAATTTTTTATCTTTAATGACAGTCCATATAATGCTCTGTATTCTTGGTGTTTGGGGGGGGGGCAACAGTGGGAGAGCTTCTAGTGTCCTGACCCCACTGATGGACCTCCTGATGGCACCTGGTATTTTTGGCCACTGTGTGACAGAGTGTTGGACTGGATGGGCCATTGGCCTGATCCAGCGTTGGCTTCTCTTATGTTCTT
This sequence comes from Gekko japonicus, assembly GCF_001447785.1. Taxonomy (NCBI): domain Eukaryota; kingdom Metazoa; phylum Chordata; class Lepidosauria; order Squamata; family Gekkonidae; genus Gekko; species Gekko japonicus. Next base: position 245,500 of record NW_015160911.1, read on the forward strand.
ATGTAATATATAAGGTATACTAAATGCTTGTTATTGTAGCATTAATTTTAATTAGAACTGAAGGAAAAGACATTTTCAAATATTACCCTATATATGAAATGGTATTTTTAATGTTCTATCTTTACTGTGCTGTTGATCATTCTTGTTATGTATATGCTAAATATTTTTTTATTTCCCTGTTCATTTTTCCTTCTGTACCCCAATGTTAATTTAAAAAATGAAAATATATTTTAAAATATGTTCAGTACTAAGTGTTTGCGCCACCAGATCTACCTGCAACCCCAGTCTATTTTCATTACAACGATGCAGCAGGTAGTGAATGCCATCCTAAGAGCAGGCTCAGGTGGACTCATTTGACCTTGTAGTTTACCACTGGGGACTGAAGCCTCTTCTCCTCGAACATGCCTGTGTTTACAGTTAGTACTGTGCAAAACAAAGAGAATCAACTGGTCCCATGATAATCTTGGGGCCTTCTATAGGATGGTGAAAGGCCAGCTAGTACACCTTGTCTGGGTGTACCAGAGTGATCAGACGTGCAGAATCATCTATTAACCCTAGGAATCAAACTGACCTACAGTGAAATCCTAAAAAGATTTTTGCCTTCTAATCCCATTGACTTCAGTGGTCTTAGAAGTATGTAATTCTGTTGGAAGTATAGCAAATTTCAGGTGGGGACCATAAGGTGAGCAATACTTAACCAGTGAATCCTAATGAGGATGCAGCTCTTCATAGCTCTGCTTGCAGATCTCAGGGGTACTTCTTGCATAGGATTGTCAACCTCCAGGTGGTGGCTGGAGATCTCCTGGGATTACAACCGCTCCCTAGGTGATACAGATCAGTTCACCTGGAGAAAATGGCTACCTTGGAAGGTGGACCCTATGGCATTATACCCCTTTGAAGCTCCTTCCCTCCCCAAACCTCACCCTCCTCAGGCTCCAGTGTAGTGTAGAGCCAGTTTGGTGTAGTGGTTAAGTGCTTGGACTCTAATCTGGGAGAACTGGGTTTGATTCCCCACTCCTCCACTTGCACCTGGCTGGATGACCTTGGGCAAGCCATAACTCTGGCACAGCTGTTCTTGAAAAAGAGCAGTTTCTGTCAAGAGTTCTCTCAGCCCCACCTACCTCACAGGGTGTTTGTTGTGGGAAGGGGAAGGGAAAGGAGTTTGTAAACTGCTCTGAGACACCTTTGGGTAGTGAAGGGCGGGGTATAAATCAATCTCTTCTCTTCTTCTTCTACCCCCAACATCTCCAGGTATTTCTCAACCTGGTGTTGGCAACCTTATTATTACAAGGCTGATTCTTCAGTAACCCTAAAAGGAAACTCAGGGGCAGAGAGGCACATCAACAGACAGATTCAAACAATATGAACATCCTATACCTAGGCCACATTCTCTCAGTTCATCAGATACAAAACTGCCTTCAAACTACAGCTTCTTTTCTTGCCTGTTTGGGCCAATACATTCCAGAAAACTTGCCCTGTATACTCACTGACTTCTAAATGGAAGGGCACTTTCCACTGTCAAAGATGATATCAAGAGTGCCAAACTGCTCAAAGCTGATTGACAAACCACAAAAGACAGACTATGTGGAATTACTTATACCCTGAAATTCTTTTGGTCTCTAAAGTGCAACTGAAATCTAACTGTTCTAAAGGAAGAATGGTTCTGAGCTTTGGTTAATAAAATCAAAATCCTATACATTGGGGAGCCATTCTGATATTCAAATTATGGCCTTGCAATGTCATCATCAGCACTATGTGGAAGTGTATGCTTGAAAGTGAAAAATAGGAACCACCAGGCATTTCTCCCTGTTACAAAATTTGACTAGGGAGGAATGACCAGATGTCTCAAATTTTCCAAATGTGTCACTTCTTTCATGAGTTAATTCTGTCCAAAGTTCATTCATCCTGAATTATGTCACAGATGCAGCAGGATTTGCACTGTTGCAAAATGTGATGCCTCTCAATTTAGAAGCAGTTCTAAAATAAACTCTTGCTCAGTTGGTTGTACCTCTTCTGGGATATTAATGGCATTATAAGCATTCAACCAAGGCACAGAGCTGTCATCTTTCTTACTGATTAAAATATCAATCATTGTATTTGCATACCAAAACCTGCAAACACCCTCAAACCCAGCTTTGCTCTCAGAAAAGAGTTTAAATGATAATTATTTTTCCTAGCTAAATATGGCTAGTGGGAGGTAGATCATCATCATTTCACATCGAAAATCTGCCTGTTTTGACAAGGGTTTTTTCCCCCATTTGGGAATAGGTCATGTTGATCCAGTGTCCAACCTTACTTGACGCAGTATTCTTCCTGGGCAAAAAAAGGTCGGTCAAATCAGAACTCAAAGCACTGTCAGGTTTTTGATCATTTTGTCTCTTATTGTGATTTAAGATCCAAAGTTGTATATGGTGGCTAGTATTTATATCTGTATACTTAAAATAATTCAAGAGGGAGAGATGTGTGTTAGTGCATGGGGATTTTGCCTGCATTGCACTTCTCTTGGTTAATAACAACAACAGATGTTAGAATAGCTTCCTATGCCTACTATCATTTTTTTAAAAAAATGATAATTAGTAAAAATGTAGCCGCTTAATTCAGTCATAGAGAGGCATTTTCCTCCAGAGGTTCATCAGAGGGTCTGCCTGAGCAGGCTTTAGAAGCTTTCTGCTTTGATACATTTTCTGTCTGGGATTAAGTGGATGAGCAATAAATTGGGAAATAAATACATATAAACAAATAAACCTTTCATAATAATGTCCCTCATGAGTCTTCTGTATATCCTCCTCCTTGATCACTTGCCAGCATAGGTAGGAGAGACGACATCTGAAAGTTGGGGGAAGGGGAGGCAGGAAGATAATAGACTTCATATGTTGTGTCTTGGATTCTACAAGGAAGACCATGAAACTGTGATTCTATCGGGGGGGGGGATTAATTAATTTGCCTCAGGCCCCGGTCACACGGGAAGCTTTGATCCACAAGAGGGACGGATCGGAGGTGCATCAAGCGGACGTGATCACACCGCAACATCTGGGAAGCCGCGCGCACCCGTCCCCGATCCGTCTCTTCCGGCCGAAGATGCGGATAAAAAAGAAAACCTAGAAAACACTAGTACTTACCGGAAAATCTGCTGCAGGGATGGCTGTCTGATCGCCGGCGCGCCCGTCTCTCCTGCAGCATGCGAGGTCCTGCCGAACTGCGCATGCACATGCATGCGCAGAGGGCTTGCCTCGCTCTTCGGTCCATTGCTTCCTCCCGGCATCTGATCATGCCAGGGAGGACCTGCACGGCGGCTGGGGGGATCTGTCTGATCCCACCACCGCGCTTCTCTTTTGATGTGGCTCAAAAAAGCCGCACTTTAGCCGTGCCTTTTCCCCCAGTTTGACCGGGGCCTGAGGCTGCAATCCTAAGAACACTTTCCTGGGACACTTCCCCCACTGAATAAAATGGGACCTCCTTCTGAGTAGACCTGCCTAGGATTTATTTTATTTTATTTTTTATTTAACCTTGGACTTCTATCCCGCTCACCCCCTAGGGGCTCTGAGCGGCTTACAATTCCAATTAGCCAATCTAATCTAGGGCCACATATGAAGGGGAGGTGAGAAGCCTACCAGGCACCCTTATCCTGTTGTAGCAGATCTTCTTATTGCGAGGGGGCAGTCCGGCGGCACAGGTCTTCGCTGTTCCACTTTTTTCCAGCTGTCGTGACTCCGCCTCCAGGCCTGGACCACTCCACGCTTCCGCGCATACTCGCAGCAGCCTCCGTCCAAATCAGGCTCCGGCCTGCCGCATCACTCCGCCTCCGCACCTTGTTGGTCCGGCCTCCTTCGTTCGCCTCCCCGCCTCGCCAGCCGCCATTTTTTCTCTGCCGCCGCCGTTCATCGCTCTCCATTCTCCGTTCTCCGCCATCACTGCTACGCCAGGAATGGGTGCCCCCCCGCTCTAATAGCAGGTCCCCATTTTATCTACTTGCCCTTTATGGGCTTTCGAACCGCTGGGTGGACGGGAGCTGGGACGTAGGGCCAGGAGCTCACCCTGACCGCGGTGGGATTTGAACCGCCAAAGCTGTTCACCCAGATGTTAAGCAGGCTTCCCTTACTGCCTGCACCACCGTTCCCTTTTTGCTAACAGTGTAACCTAATTGTGTTCTAAATGTGCCCTTCAACCAAGGAACAGCACAGGGGGATAGTGATCCACCAATCCCTTTGTTGATGTCAGCAGCTACTCCTCCTCCGATTCCCTGCCCTCAACTCTTGCCTATTTGCAATTAAAGCACCTGATATCAAGGAAAAGGGCAAAGACTACCCTTGCCTAACAGCCCTGGAAAATGAATGGTCAAGAATAAATGTGGGTGGAGAAGGGTGAGCAACAATCAGCATTCACTCACTCACTCAGCCGCAGCTCAGCTTCACTGCCGCACTTTATGACTCACAGTCATATAACGCCAACTGATACAAAATGACTGTATCCATTTACACTGCAAAAGGGGGGAGGGCGGAGACAGAAAGCCACAGTTGGCTGCTGAAATCCTGGAGACCATTAGCCAATTATGCAGTTTGTGAATGAAGGGCTACATGGCTTGTTGAGTATGCAGTCACGTCCAGTCACAATGTCTTAACAAGTGGTATACTTTTAATAGCCCCAAAATTCTAACACATTAGAAGAATTCTACTTTGTATTGGTATGGTAAATGAAGAGCATTTCTACATATTATCTTTGTAATCCTTACAATAACCCTGTAAGATATTGCTGTCATCAACCTTACATTTTGAACAGGGCTGAAATGGAGAAACAGGGTTGTGCTTCAGTCTCCTCCCTCCCATCCAGGTTATGTTGAAGGTCACATTTGAAGTAGTAAGTTCTTAGCTCACACTCTTCGTTTACAATTGTAAGACCCTTTTCGATAGCATTTTTCAGTATACCAGATAAACTATATCGAGACAGCTCAACGGAGGCTTTTATCTCTTGAGAGGTCTAAAAGAAATAGCGTGCCAAAGATACTGCTTTTCCCTCACTTGGTAGATGTAAGCAAAAAGTCCTCCCCCCCCCCCCCCCCCGTGTGCATGTGTGTGCATGTATACCTTTTTGTGCATGGTCATTCTACAGCATTTTAAGGGATCGATGTTGACTGAGAAAATGAGAGCATACTGGTTAAACACTGACATTTCTTACAGTGGGGTACTTGCCAGCATGTTATTTTCTTGACAAACAATCACTTGAAGCTATTTTGAAAATCACTGACAAGTAATCCAGCCAGTCTGGGTCAACACCTTTCATCCCCGTTATCGTCTTTGAAAGCAGACTGTGAACTCTGTGGCTAATGCATGGTACATTTGTGTCACAGGAACCAAAGAGGAGATTTATTCCTGTCTCACCAACATTTTGGAATTCTTTGAGAAGGTTAACAAACACGTAGACCAGGGGTGTCAAACATAAGGCCCAGGGGCCGGATCAGGCCCATCCAGCAACTGATGCAAGGGAGGGAGTGCTGGGGGGGGGAGTGGTCAGAGCCATTCAATTATGGCTTTAGCACAACAGGACAACCTCGCCTGTACCAGTCAAACTTTGTGGGAGCATCTGCCCAGCACAGCACTGCTGCCTCTCCAGTCTGCCTCTGTGGGTTTTCCTCTGCACCCCCCTCCCACCCCAGGAGGCCTTGCAGTGAGAACACACCAACTCGGAGCTTACCAGCTGCTGTCCTTTATACAGTACCTGTCTCCGGTACCTGGCATTACGTTTTATGGCACACGTGGCCCAGCCCAACAAAGATACATTTATGTCAGATCTGGCCCTTGTAACAGATGAGTTTGACACCCCTGATGTAGACAATGGTGATCTAATAAACATTAGATACTTGGACTTCCAAAAGGCCTTTGAAAAGGTAACTCACCAATGACCAAAGATTGAGAGGACAGGTCCTCTTATGGATTAAATCTTTGGTAAATGGCAGAAGGCATGAGAGGGAAGTAAGCAGTGGGGTACCACAAGCCGGGGCTATTTAATTTGTTTACAAATGATCTGGAACTGAGGGTGAGCAGTTTAGTGACTAGGTTTATGGAGGATACAAAATTATTCAGGACAGTGAAAACGAAGGCTGACTCTGAGGAGCTCCAGGAAGATCTCTCTAAATTGGGTGAGTAGGCAACAAGGTGGCTAATGAAGTTCAGTGTAGGTAAGTGGAAGGCAACACACACTAGAACAAAAAAAACCCAAGTTTAAATACATGCTAATACAATCTGAACTTCCTGAGACTGTTAGGGGAAAAGGCCTTGGGATAGTGGATAGCTCAAGGAAAATGTTGACTCAGTCTGCTGTAGCAAACTTTATGCTGCAGATTATTAGGAAAGGGACTGAAAATAAGACAGCCAATACGATAATGCCCCTAAGTAGATCAAGTGCAGCTTCATTTGGAGCACCATGGGCAGTTCTGGTATCTCAAAAAGGATATTGCAGAGCTGGAAAAAGTGCAGAAGGGGGAAACCAAGATAATTACAGGGATAGAGTACATGGACCACTGATCTGATCCCACCAGACTCTTCCTATGTTCTTATGAGAGCAAATATATGCCAAATCTAAGTGTGAAAAACACTTATAGCATTCTCTTTAGCTTTTGGGTCGATATTCTAGGACTGATGATCTGAAGTTTTCAATCTTAGGCAAAGGCTGCTGGAAATTAATCCCAGACTCCAGGGCAATGTTCCCTCTAAGCTGAGTTAGTGTTAGCTCTCAGTTTTTTAGCCTCTGGCTCACACCTTTTTGTCTTAGCTTGGAAAGGATGGTTCCAGAGCAATCTAATTTATGCAGCAGCCAAATTGCTCACTCACTTTAATGCCTGTAGCTCACAAAGTAGAATTTTTGCTCACAAGACTCCATAGCTTAGAGGGAGCATTGCTCTAGGGGTCCATCTATACCACAGATTTAAGCCAACTTAATAATGACTAGCCACAAGCAATATTGTGTTTTGCCACCTCTTGCCAGGTGGGTAACCAATAGAGGCTGTGGTGGTAGTTACTCCATCAGCAGGCCTGGTGTTTTGCAAAGTGCCACAGCGGCCACAAAAGCAACAGACCCTGCCCAAAACAGCATACAGTCTACATTTGGGCAGAAAATAAGACAAATGGAAAATAGAGAAGGAAGGAAGAGAAGCACCGACAGGAAGAAACAAACAGGAGCTGTTTAAGTTATGTGTGTCATTGAGGGTTTGTTACAGGTGACAATCGTATGGTTAAGCTAAAGGTGGGTTTTGAGGAAGGGTTTGAAGCAGGATATTCTAAGCCTAGACTACAAAGAAGGAACTTCATTTGCAACTACTTTTCCACACCTCTTTGATCCCCAAATATTGTGAAATGTGTACTCCGGTGTACTAGTGATGCTGCACAGATAATGACCACAAATTTATATGCTCTAACAGTTTTTCAGGGACAGTCCCAATTCTATCTCTCTGGTCCCTGGTAAATCACGGACCCAATTTTGCTTTCTTTTGGGGAAAATGTTGCTAACATAAAGACATGAGCATATACATATGCACATTAGAGTTCTTCCACTTTTGGCTCCCTCTGCTGAGCCTCTAGAAAAATCCAGCTAGAGCAGGGAGCAGAGCAGATGCCCACATTCTCCCCAGCAGACAGGACGGGATGCCCACTGGCAGTGTCCCGTTTCCATTCCATTCCATCTCTCCACCCAACCACTGCCAATCTAAACCACGTAAGCATCACTGAGTCTGAGATGCAGTGATTCTGTGTTAAGGACAATCAGATCCTTTGTAAGATTAGGCATTCTTTTTCTTAATCAAAAAGAAACAAAAACCTGCTACAAGTGTTTTCAGACACAGCCCACTTCACATATCAGCTAAGAAGGATCTCTTGCAGGGCAAGTGATTACAACAGACAGCAAACACAGAGGAGACAACATGGAATTTGGGAAGGTGCAGTCTCCAGGAGCCCATCCCACAACTTTGTTGTGAAAATAGGGATGCTACAAGCACGCCCCAACTTTCTGCAAAATGTTGGAAAGCACACAGCTTCACTAGGCTATGCGATCTCCATGTGCATTTGTATTACAGCATGATTTCGATGCCTGTGTATCCAAGGGATTTGTATTTACATCACTCCCCTCCTCAACAGACGTGGACTCAGGGGAGGGACTGTCACTGTGTAGATAGAGCTTGGGATTCCAGTCTCATTTCTAGATCCAGATCTTGTTGTGTTTAAGCTGCTGTGTCTATTCAATAGAAGATAACGTTCTGAAAAGTAGAATAAGGGGGATTCTTGTTATTCTCCTTATTCTTGGCAGGGGGCAGGCACCTTTTAGGAATATAAACAAGAGCATGCAATGTTGGGAGCAAGGATTGATCTACTTTAGACATCTGCAGTTCGTTGATGGTTGCCAATCTGAGGGGGCGGGGCTGTTTTTGTTTTGGCCTCTAATACCTTTCCTGGCAAAGGTGCTTATATTTTCCAAACCGCCTCTCTGTTTATCAGCTCTCATGTCAGTATGTGTAGTGGTTAAGAATGGCGGACTCTAATCTGGAGAACCAGGTCTGATTCCCCACTCCTCCACATGCAGTTGCTGGGTGACCTTGGGTCAGTCACAAGTTCTCTCAGAGCTGTTCCCTCAAGAGCAGTCCTCGAAAGAGTTTTCTAAGCCCTACCTACCTTACAGGGTGCCTGTTGTGGGGAGGGGAAGGGAAGGAGATTGTAAGCCGCTCTGACACCCTGAGTGAAGAGTGGGGTATAAATCCAATTTCTTCTTCTGTTTCTCTACCTAGATTTCATATTCCGACAGTATGAAAAGTGAGAACAATGATTAATAGATGGAAGACCTTCACAGTGCTTGGGCTTCCGAACAACCTTCACCGATATAAAAAATAATCCAATGCATGACTCATTCTCAGAAACAGCTGGCAGGTGCCAATTTAGGACTTGATTTCAGATTGACTGTCTGAGAGCATATTCTGTGAGATCAGATCTCCTGTCTCTTGACATTTCCAATATCAAAAATGAAATGGGGAGGTGATCTGGATTGGGACTCTAACCCTGTCCTTTATGGCATTTTCCCAATGAGAATGCCCCACCCTGCTCCAGTTTGCCCCACATAGCGGATCTATTGGAGAAAAAAGCATGGTAGAGGGGGTTGGCACTTTCTCATCCAACACCATGGCCCTGGTCCATTTTGCCCCCCACCCCACAACTGCAATGTAAAGAGACGGGAGGTTCTATTGAGGATCTCCAGTCTCTTCTCAAATTGAACCTTCAGGCTGTTCATATTTTGTTAGAATGCTCATCTATAGCCTTAATAGTTACTTTCTCTGAGCTTTGAGAAAGCAGCATTAAAATATTTCAAATGAGTACATTATAGTCATTGCCCCTGCCTGGCTAGCCTGAGCTCGTCAGATCTCAGAAGCCAAGCCGGATCAGCCCTGGTTAGTACCTGGATGAGAGACCACCAGGTGTGTTATACAGAGGCAGAGTCATATCACCTCTGTTCATCTCTTGCCTTGATAACCCTACACTGTCGAACTCATTTGTTATGAGGGCTGGATCTGACATAAAAGTCACTTCACCAGCCTGGGCCATGTGTGCTGTAAAATGTAATGCCAGGTACTGGAGATACAAACTTTATAAAGGACAGCTGATGGCAAGTTGGTGTGTGTCCTCATTGCAAGGCCCCATGGGCTGGGGGGGGGGAGTGCAGAGGGAAACCCACATGGACATACTGGAGAGCCAGCAGGGCAGTGCTGGACAGACGCCCCTGTGCTGCCTGGGCAAACCCCCTCCCCCGCCCGCTCCCACCACCAATGCTGTGAGCTCGGTAGGGTTGCCAGGTCCCCTCATCTTGCCAAACGGGGGACCTGGGAGGCATTCCGGGAGTGGGTGGGGACATCCCCAACGTGCTGACGTCACCTGAAAGTGATGACATCGTGTCAGCGACATTGGGGGCAATGCTCTGGCTTTTGGATAAAACTCTATGATACAACCAGGGTCAAACCATAGAGTTTTGCCACAAAACCAGAGTGCCACCATGCAATGTCCCTGACATGATTACATCGCTTCTGGGTGACATCACTGCATCAGGGACATTGTGCGGGGATGTTGCTGTTTGTGGGTGGAGTTTCCTCCACCAACCAGCTGGATGGCAGCGGGCAGAAGCCCCCAAAACGGGGGGATTCCCTTCCCAGCCTTGGGGAATGGCAACCCTAGAGCCTGGGGCCCCAGGGTGAAAATGCAAAGCAGTTGGGTGTTGTGAGCTCCCCCTGCCCCCAAGCCACCCGTGGAAGGGGACTAGGAAGACAAGCTGAGCTAACTCCCTGCCTGCAGAAGTGGGGGGCCGTGGTCCAGGTGCAAGGTTACGTGCAGAGTGGGGCTGGGGGTTCAAGCCAGAGACCATTAGCAAGCTGTGCCATCTCCATGCAGCAGCAGGCATCCCAGGCCGAAGGCCACTGGTTTGTCTGGTGGGGGAGCAGGCACTGGGGGCACAAGGCTGCACATGTGGCAGAGGTCCCAGGTACACTGAGTGTTCCATGGGGGAAACCTGTTCACCAAGTTGTGTGCTCAGTGGCAGGACTAGGCCCTCAATGTGTGGCAGAAACTGCTGAAGAGCACTCCCCTCCCCATGATCCAAAGCACAGCCGCTGCATAAAGGTAAAGGTTTCCCTTGCTCAAAAGCTAGTTGAATCTGACTCTAGGGGGGCGGTGCTCATCTCCGTTTCAAAGCCGAAGAGCCAGCGCTGTCTGAAGACGTTTCCGTGGTCATGTGGCCGGCATGACTAAACACCAAGGCGCACAGAACGCTGTTACCTTCCCACCAAAGCGGTACCTATTTATCTACTTGCAATTTCTTGCTTTCCAACTGCTAGATTGGCAGGAGCTGGGGCCAGAGACGGGAGCTCACTCTGTCCCACGGCACCAGGGTCTCGAACTGCCGAACTACAGACCTTCCGGTCTGCAGCTCAGTGTCTTAACCTGCTCAGTGTCTTAACCCGGCCACTGCATGGGGGATTGCAAATACTGTGGTGGCACTGGCAGGAGATTGTCTGGACACACCCCAGGTTCAAATGCCAATTCCCACGGCCATCCGGGACAGCATCCCCAGAGCTGCAGGCCAAGCAGAGATGTGTGTGACCTTGCCTTGGAACCCTGAGACAGCATGAATGAGGCTGTGGCAGCTCCCAACTTACCACTGAGGTTGCCACTGAAGCAAAGGGGTTCTGCTTGACTGCTGTAGATGAGGTTGTTCCACAGTGCCGAAGTGACAATCGGAGTGGCTCCACACACTCGCCCCAAGCAGCCTCCTGTTCCCTCCATCCAGGGATCTTTTTGTAGCAGGTACTCATTTGCATATTAAGCGACACACCCCTAATGTAGCCAATCCTCCAAGAGCTTACAGTAGCTCCTGTAAGAAGAGCTCTGTAAGCTCTTGGAGGATTGGCTACATTAGGGGTGTGTGGCCTAATATGCAAAGGAGTTCCTGCTACAAAGAGAGCCCTGCGGCTCCATCGCATCAGTTGCTTGTGGGCCAGTTAAGAGTCCTGGATGGGTCAGTTTTGGCCCCTGGGCCTTATGTCTGACACCCCTGCCCTGCAGGGTCACCATAAATTGTCTGTGAATTGATGGGACTTACCATCACCATGGTTGCAGCCCCATAAATATTTTTGCCTGACCTGGATAGCCCAGGCTAGCCCAATCTCGTCAGCTCTCAGAAGGGTCATCCCTGGTTGGTACTTCAATGGGAGACCACCAGGGACATCTAGGATTGCTTCACATCTCTTGCTTCACATCTCTTATGTTCTTATGTTCTTATGCTTTGAAAACCCCACGAGGTCGCCACAAATTGACTGGGACTTGACAGCACTTTCCACCACCAAATTACAATCATGAATACACAATGCCCAAAACAGCTCTTTCCCCTGCTTGGATGAATAGAGGAGAGACAGGAACACAGTCAAGTGCCACTGAGCTGTACATGAAAGTACAGAGGACTAGTCTCCACTTCAAAAACCCCTTAGCAGGAGGACCAAAATGCCATCTGATTAATGCCAACAGCTTCCCAATGACTATAAGGTATAAATCGAAGTCTGCATTGGGACATCCTGCATTTAAGTACATAATGCACGGGGGTAAGGGGGAGGCACGAGTTATTCCAAGAAAGAATGGCTGTAAATAGATTAAGAATGGTTAGGAGGATGGGTGTTCCCCCACTCCCAGCGCATTGAACCTTTGTAGCCTGTAGTTCTGCTGCTGGGCTGACTCCAATATCGCGTACTTCTGCTGGGAACACCACCCCAGTGGTTTGGAACACGTCTTCAGTTCTCTCTCCAGTTCCAAAACAGCCATGTGAAGAGGAAGCATTTCCTACCCTTCCATTTCCTACTGCATCCAGGGAAATTAATGCACTGACACAATGTTCAGAATGTATGTGAAGAATGAATGAGGGCCAAAAGCAAACATGGAGAATTTTTTGTTTTGTTTTGTTTGAAGAAAAGTGTCAGGCAGGGCTGTGGAGATCCACTATGGTCACTCCGCAAAATATGATTTGCTCTAGGGCTGCCCCACATACAACCAAGACCCATCCCAAACATCCTATGGAGAATTACAACTCACTCATTAACATGAACATGCTAATTGGTTCTCTCGAAATATCTTTCACAGAAAGGGGCAGGGCCCTGCAGGCTTGCCACAGACACAATGTCCCTTCCAGGGATTTTCCTCTCCCTCCACACACCCTCATTTCCTCCTGCTCTAGGGTTGCCAGGTCCCAACCAGCCGGGGATGGGGGGGGGGGAGACTTACCAGGAGTGGGAGGAAGGCCCAGGTGATGTCAGCGGTGAGCACCCTCCCTGTCGCCCCAGCAACTCCTTTTTTTTGTTAGAGCATGCCCTGACGTATGACTGAATATACGATGTGAAGTACCCCATCAGAATAAATGAGAAATAGCTTATTAAACAAACACTAAAGAAGGTAATAGGGAAAGTTATAAAAAAATGAGCAGAAGTAATACAGGGCCACTACAACTCTACAGAGCAATGCTTATACAAATGAAGCCAGCTGGAAAATGACACTCCGGGTGCGGTCAGACGGTGTGCTGCTCTGGTTCTAACTGGATTATATTTGATCTGGATAATCGCAATCACAACTTACCTCCCTTATCCGGCCTCACCGCGCAGTCACATCGCTCCTCGGCGTCTACACTACTGATGTGTGGGAGCGTGTGTCGGCTGGTTTTAAAAAAAATTTCCTCAGTTTGTGCATGTGCATAGGCACCCCTCCATGGGGGGGGGGGAACTATCATGACGCTTGTGCAGAGCCACCAGGATGAATCAATTCAACCCCTCCAACAAAAGACTTCCCTTTAAATGTTTGACCCGAAAATGGCCTCCGTGAGATCCCGAACTCATCTAAACGCTAAAACAAATGACCATTTAAATGTTGTTTTTCTAAACGCGGTGGCGGAACTCCGCCTATGCGCGCACCGCCAACGCATTAAAAAAATGGTGGGCAAAAAGCAGAAGCCTTGGGCAGCTTTCGAGCGGGGAGGGGGTTTAAACCAGAAGTGGCTTGACACCGCAGGAGCGATCAGACATCAGAAAAGCGTGGCTAAAACCGGAGAATCAGGAAAACACCACTTGGGGACCTGGTAACAAAATTCTCAATTTTAAAGGGAGTTTGAGCCGGAAAGTGACAGCTGGGGATGGTGTGCAGGTGTTGGGTGTGTGAACGTGGATATAAAATCCGTTACTGAAGCGTGCCGAAAGCAGACTAAACGGCCCATCTGAACGCACCCTTCCTAACACAACTGACTTATTTAGTTCCTTTTTCAATATCAACACCTGATCCCAATAAGCCACACTCAACCCACCCTGGGGTAAAGGATCAGTTCCCTCCAAATCGCTGCCTCACTACTGTTCACATTCAGAAAGTGAACACCCTACCTCTCTGCAGAGCCTTACATGCTCTCTGTCCGAGGTAGGGTTGCCAGGTCTTGCAAAGTCCCCAGCGGGACTCTGGGGAGCATTACTGGAGGGGGTGGAGAGTCCCCAGCATGAAGACGTCACTCAAAAGTTGAGGAGTGGAGGCCCCCACCTCTCCTCAGCAGCGTCCAAAGGTTCTTTTTAAACCCTGCTGGGGACACAATGTCCCTTTCTGCTGGGGAGAGGTGGAGGCGGGGGGGGGAAGCCACACATACCTGCACACTGAGCCCCGAATTCGAGGCTCAGAGTGCAAATGCGCAGCCCCCACCTCTCCCCAGCAGTGTCTAATTGTCCTTTAAAACCCTGCTAGGGAGAGATGGGGGAGAAGCCGCACATGCCTGCACGCCGAGAAGCGTGCAACCCTCACCTCTCCTCAGCAGAGTCTAAAGGGTCTTTTAAAACCCTGCTGGGGAGACGTCGGGGGGAGGCTGGGTGGCTGCTCTTGGGAAGTGGGGCTTCCCTCATCTGCCAGGTGGCAGGCAGGAAGAAGCCCCTCCAAAGTGGGCGACCACCACCAAAATGAAGGGTCTGGCAAGCCTAGCCCGAGGTCTACCTCCTCACCAGTGGTTGGCTTTTGCTTTTTCCTCCACTCTTCCTAGTCACAAGGCTTGGAGGGTGCTAGGGAAATGTAGGCCTGTTGAAAAAAATTACAAAAAGGCCTTAGGTCATTGGGGAAAGAGAGGCTTCCTTGAGGCCTACAGGCTGCTCATTCTTCAGTCTTAGGTCAAGGATGACAACATATACCCCCTCCCGGAGCACTGATCCACTGACAACTTTGTAGCCTGTAGTTCTGTTGCTGGGCTAACACCAGGATCATGTAGTTCTTCTGCTGGGAACACCACCCCAGTGGTTTGGAACACATCATCAGTTCTTCCAAAACAGCCATGTGAAGCGGAAGCATTCCCTGCCCCTCCATTTCCTACTGCATCCAGGGAAATTAATGCACTGACACAATGTCCAGAATGTACATGAAGAATGAATGAGGGCCAAAAGCAAACCTGGAGAATTTTGTTTTGTTTTGTGTGATGAAAACTGTCTGGCGGAGCTGTGGAGATCCACTATGGTTCCTCCCACAGAAAAGATTTGCTCTAGAACTGCCACATGTACCATGTAGACCCAACCGAAATAGCACGTGAAAAATGAACAGGTTAACTGGTTCTCTCGGTGTATACCATACATTTCCCTCATTCATGCCCTGCTTATACCCCATCCTTCCTCCAAGAAGTTCAGGGCAGTGGCTCTTCCTGCACCATTTTATCCTTGTGAGCAGAGGTCATTTCGGGGGGGAACGCGGTGGAACGCAGTTCCCCCTGGTGAGGTACGGGCGGTGGGGCACATGACAAAGCCCCGCCCCCTGCTTCCGGCCGCCCCGCTTCCGGCCCTCATTCAGCCAGGAGGAGGCAGGAGAAGAGGGAGGGTAAGTTGCTTCCTCCCTGCCTCTCCCCACCCCTGCCTGCCTTGGGCCAGGGAGGGCCTTCACGGGGCTTCCTTGCACTCCCGCCGGCCTTGCAGGTCCACCGCCGGGCCCCTCATGGGGCTCGGCAGTGGAGCTGCAAGGCCGGCGGTGGCGGCCGGGACCATTGGAGGCGGGGTGTGTGGCCTTATGACACACTTCCGGTGATGTCAGGGGGTGTGGCATATGCTAATGAGTTATGCTAATGAGTCCCCCTAGCTCTTTTTCTATGAAATGACCCCTGCTTGTGAGGTAGGTGGTGGGGAGGATCCAAACATGGGTTTAATCTCGTAGAAGCTAGGGAAAAGGAGATGAAACAGAGTGAGCTGGGGAAATGAGTCCAAACTGTTGGTTCTGGCGGCCGATGCTTCCCCATATGGGGTGGGCGCGGTTTTGAGCCACGTCATGGCGGATGGGTGAGAAGCACAGATCGCCTATTATTCACAGTCTCTAACGGCTGCGGAGAAAAACTATGCCCAGATCGACAAGGAGGACCTAGCGTTGGTGGCAGGAATTTAAAAATTCCATGACTTTGTGTACGGCCGCTGGTTACTCCTTGTCACGGGCCATAAACTGCTCCTGGGACTTTTTGCTCCAGACCGCCAAATGCCTCACGTCATGTCGCCCCGCATGTTGCGCTGAGCTATGTTTTTGTCCGCTTATGACTTTGACCTGGAGCACCGACCTGGCAAGGCAATCGGACATGCAGACGCTCTCAGCCACTGCCCTCTGCCACTGACTGACTGACCCTGCTCCCGCCTATGATGTGCTGGCTATCGAACTGCCTCAACCTCCAGTCCACTCATTGGACATTGTGTTGGATCCCCAAGCATCGAG